>NW_028317814.1:65000-365000 GCF_062004578.1 Staurois parvus | reverse complement strand
CGTTCATGTCAAGACAAAAGAAACAGCAGCGCGGGATCTCCATCAGCGATATATGTGATTTTATCGAAACAAGTAAAATTAGTACACTCACATGTAAAGTTCTTGGCCCCCTCCCTCTCCTCCATTACAACAGTGTACAGAGATCCACGAGGCAGTGTTAGCGGTGTCGGCCATTAGCGGTCCCTGACAGCTGTCATAATTCAGTCCTTCGATATGCCAGCTGAGGGAATTGGAATGGTCGTATACTAAACACACTCGATGATATTTCCATGCTGAGATCTGTACCTGAGCCGCTTGCCAAGAACTTTACACGTGAGAGTACTAATTTTAATTATTTCAATAAAATCTCATATATCGCTGATGGAGATCCTGCACTGCTGTTTCTTTTGTCTTTCCAAGCTATTTTGGATCTTCCTGGGTCTACTGGTAGCCGCAGAATCCTTTGGCTGTGTCTAGCTCAAGATTTGCTTTCCCATCTCCGCAGCAAGATGGATATAGGATTTGGAAAGCTGGGACTTGTAGTGCTCTAGATGGGTTTGTGAATTGCATTGTTCATGTCAGTGGGAGCTATAGTGCCTAATTGTTGGTGTCAGTGAGAAGAATGGGGCCCCATCATTGGTGGCAGTGGGAAGAATACTGCCCAAATAAAGGCTAGCAGAGGTCCACATATGACCTGCGGGATGCAGTTTGGAGACCACTGATGTACACTACTTCTATGCCTTAAAAGTCCCATTTGTTCTCAAAAGTTTTTGGTTTTATGTTTATTCAAAACAAGATAAGCCCTATAAGGTTGAGTTGGTTGGAATACTTAAATTGGTTATAAACCTCAGACATGAAATATGAACAAAGCATACCCCTCTCTAGTGTTTACTTGTCAATTATGAGCACTAATGCAGGCCATAGACGGTTCGTCTTTTTTGTGTGAAAGAATAATCGGCCAATTTTCGCGGTTCCTCCTCGTTTCTTTTATCGGTCATACTGGAAAATTTGTGAAAAACAGCCAATTTTTGCAATCATTGGTGACAACAGAACGACCAATGTTTTGTTTTTCGAACGAAAAATCGGTCGATAAACGAACTGTCTGTGGCCTGTATTAGTGTCATTTCTGTCTGCTGCTTTGTTCCTCTGCTATCAGCATGAATTACTTCTGACAAGTTTTCCTGAAACCAAGAGAAAAATGGTGATGGGGAGGGACCTCAAACAGATTGACAGCCTTAGCTTTGTTCCTGTAAACTGTGTGGAGGGGGGGGTGTCCATTTCCTCCAATCAACTCTCCTCACTAAGCTCTGCAGAGTGTAATTTCAGTTCTCTGCCCCCTTTTTTCTGCACTCTAAGACAAGCTTTATAAATTCTGGACTTTGAACAGATGTAGAGAAGAGAAGACTGCAATTTATTTAATTTCTGTGTATTGCCTGATGGCAGTCACTTCACTGGGTATATGTACGGATTTACAACCACTTTAAGGCTTTTTTTTTCTCACAACCATTATAAACAATGATAGAAAAGGGAAAGGGATGGACAGCACAGAAAAAAATTGGATAGTGCAAAAGAAATAAATCAAATCTTTTAACTACTAAAAGACATTCTAAAAATCAGTTTCCTTCACTAGCCTAGCCTTCACTACTAGAGTAAGCACCTAGGTAAGGAAAATACAAACCACTGTCTGCAGGGGTAAAAATAAGTGCCAAAAGGAGGTATATGGACCTTAGCCTGAGGCTGGGCATGAAAGCTTTAGAGTCGGGGGTCTCCAAACATTCTAAACATAGTGTCTGTTTACTTTCCTTCAAAATTTAGGGCGGCTGGGGGTGGGAGTAGAATATGTCCAGGTTCAGTAGGAAAAAAAATGCCTCAGCCTTAGTGGTCGTTGGTAGTAAATAAATTACTTCAAGCCTTTGGTTAATAAGAGGAGGAATAGTACCCCATAATTGGTATTAATGGGAGGGAGAGTACACCATTGTTAGTATTAGTGGGAGGAATATGGCCCATCATTGGTGTCAGTGAGAGGAATAGTGCCGCATCATTGCTGTCAATGGCAGAAAGTATGCTCAACTGTTAGTACAGTTGGAGGAATAGTGTCTGCTATTAGTGGAAAGAATAATGCCCGAAGGGCCGCATCCAGCCAATGGGCTGAAGTTTGGAGACCACCACTTTAGAGCAATGCTTCATCCAATTTCCATCCAGTGGGCAGCACAGTGACTAAATGGTTAGCACTTCTGTCTGGCAGTGCTAGGGTTGTTGGTTCAAATCCCAACCATGGCACCACCTGCCTGGAGTTTGCATGTTCTCCCTGTGCCTGCGTGGGTTTCCTCCAGGTACTCTGGTTTCCTCCCACACTTCAAAGACATGCTGGTAGGTTAACTGGATCCTGTCTAAATTGGTTCTAGTATGTGTATGTATGAATGTGAGTTAGGGACTGTCAGGGATCCTACAGCGGTAGCCTCTAGCGCTCCACAGACCGGATTCCCCCAAGGCGCGGAATCTAAGTCCCTACCTGCTTGTTCACCAGGGCCCCTGATGGTGGGGATGGACTTGGAGCAGGCCGAGACCAGGTCGCGGCCCCTGAGTTTACCCAGCTGTGGTAGAAGCACCGTTGGAGGTGTATAGCAGGTGAGAGTCTGATGTGAGTAGGTCACAAGAGCAGCGTCAGGCAGGCCGGGTCAGTAACAGTGGTGGCGGCGTGGTACAAAATCAGCAGGCAGAGGAATAAACAGGTCACAAGCCAGGTTCGTTAACAGGAGATCAGAACGTGCAGGGTTAAGCAGGAGAATGGTCAGACAAGCCAGGGATCAGAACAGGAGACAGACAGCATATCAGGGTCAGGCAGGGTCGGCAACAAGACAATCTACTAAACAGGAACTTCAGGAAACAGTTAAGACCATAGGGCACTTGAGCATTGCAAGAGCTGGGTTTAAATAGCCCGCCCGACTCCTGACAGGCGCTCCTGGGTCCTAGTGCCTGCCTGTCTGTATGTCTTGTCAGGATTCTACGCATGTGCAGATTCGATCGCCGCGGCGATCTTCCCATTCCCTGACAGGGACCTTAGATTGTACACCCCTTGAGGGTTAGGGACTGATGTGAATGTACAATATATATATGTGTAAAGCGCTGCGTAAATTTACAGCTCTATATAAGTACCTGAAATAAATAAATCCAGTGCACAAATCCAAACTCATAATCTTAGAGTATTTTATACACCCAAAATATAGAACTCAGAAGATACAAAGTATGGTACAACGATGCAGAGATTTTTAGACACTGAGCTTATAAACCGTTTGTAGAGCTGAATATGCTGTTAGAGTTTGGATTTCATTAGGCTCCCTTTCACATGGGCATCATTAGATCAGTCACGTCTTTTCAAAGGAAAAACGTACTCAGTTTACATCAGTTTTTACATCAATTTTTGTCAGTTTACTTCAGTTTACACTTCTATTTATTTCAGTTCAGTTTACATCAGTTTATATTAGTGTACATCTGTTTTTGCATATGTTTTTACTTAGTTGTTGCAGAAACCAATCAGAAATGACAAAAGTTTAAACAAAAAATGTCCTTGCCTAAAAACGGACATAAACGGAACTGATGTAAACGGATGGCATCCATTTCCATCCGTTTTATTCAGTTTCAACGGATCTGGATGTACCCTTGTATGTTTAAAAAAAAGGACTGTAACGGACACGGATGTAAACGGATGATCATCCGTTCACATCCGCTGGTCCATAGGAATACATTGCTGTCCATTTTTCATCCATCAACGGATGGATGAAAAAAGGACAAATGGTTCTTTTCAGGGTTACAGACAGCAATGAAAAATTAAATTCTAATCCTTCCCAGCCTAACCGAAAAACGTAGCTGGTGTTCCATTTTAAGGGAGATAAGGAATTTTAAAAGTGTACTTATTGTGTTAATTAAAAAAAAGGTATTTTGCTATACTATGGATTAAAACGAGGTTACAGTTGAACAGGTGTGTTTATATTCTGTATATCTGGTATTATGATTTTTCTTTCTTATTACTATTGCCAAAAATTGTGATTCATTTCTTTGTGGAAGGCAGTTGGATGCGCTCAGATGTCCGTAATGTAGCAAGCTTCTAGGAAGCAGGTGTTTTCCAATATGATTCCAGATCAGCTTTGCTGTCCCTTTGATCATACTATTTTCTTCTTTTATGATCAAGACGGAAGCATTTAGGAGAAAATCTGTCAGCTTTGGAAAGAACATAATCAAACATTTGCTTTACATTGAGGGAGGATTCAGGGTAGCCTTGAAGTGCTAAAACACAAACAGACATTCTCAAAAATGATTGTTTAGAAATCCAAAAGTTATGTGTAATGAATTTAGATTAAACTGATGACTACATTTTTCAGAGGCCCCGTTTGTTCTTGTAGCGAGCTGTGTGGCTGCGAAATATCATTCTTACCACCATTTTATGACCATTGCATTCTGTTATGAACAATGTGACAGAATGCTTTTAAATGGCTTATCTATTAGTGGAAAGTTGTTACTGTCCAGTGTTGAACTTTGTTCTATACTCGGCATTAGTGAAATAGCCATCTAGTATAGTTGTCCTCAAACTATTAGGCTGTCTTTCTATTTCGATGTTAGCATTTGTAATCACAGTGAGATTTTGTCTTCTCTCGCCTTCCTTTCAGTTTTGATGATAATGATAATTGAGGCCCAGAGGTCTTCTATGACAAGAAGTGAAGGCCAGGAGTTATATGTGATAAGTAGATGAGACCCAGGGTCATTTGTGACAGGTGGGTAAGGCCCATGGGTTATCGGTGATAAATAGGTGAGACCTGCGAAAAAGGTTTGAGACCCACTGGTTTAGTGGATGCTTTTCAGTTTGCTATTTCTGGAATACAGCATCCTCTCCATTTGTACACAAATGCCATTAGTCTGTGGTAGTCCTTCTAGCCTCATTTACTAGTGATTGGTGGTTGACAAGGATATTAGTTGTTCTTTGGGAACCTGGATGATGAACTCTTCTTCCAGGAGCTTGCCATGCAGATATACTGTCCTAATAATTGAGGAGATGTACTTTGAATCTTTTGCTATGGTACTCAGACATAGCTTGACACTATTGCCTAGCATATGGATTTCATATGTTGGTTATTGTTGGTGGGCATGTGGAGCTTATGCTTGTGGCAACTGGCAGGCAAATAGCTTAGCTCCAGCGGTTGATGTTTGGAATGTTTTTTACTTTGCTATTCGCAAGTGGTTGGCAACCTCTCTTATCCTTCAAGACTGTTGTCTACATTGATACTGGTTAGCAAGCAGAACTCCAGGTTTAGATAGCAAGTAATTCCGAAACAAACCTCAAACCACTAATCTTACTGTTTAGCGATTGGTAAGCAAAATCCCTTTGTTATTGTCTGGCAAATAGCAAGTGAACCTCCAAATTCTAGACTTTTGAATTAAAGGCCTGCCATGTAGATTGCGTCTGGAGGTTGTTAGTGTTGGCATATGCGTCTCAAAAAAATACCATAGCTCCAGTGGTTGGTGGAATGCATTTGACTTGTCCTTCTGGCTAGTAGTTGGTACACCATTTCTCTTATCCTTTTGAACTGCTGATTCCATTGATACTGGTTTGCAAGTAGACCTCCATGCCTCGATAGCAAGTGATAGACAAGCAGACCCCAAAGCACTTGTCTATGTGTTTAGCGGCTGGCAAGCAAAATCATTTAAACAAGCTCTAGTTGATATCAAGTGCACCTCCAAGTTTTGAACTTGGAAATTAATGAATAGCAAAATAGGTATCCTCAATGGCTCAATGGCTTGTAGCAAACTACATTTGCAGGTAGTTCCATGAGATACTGCTAGAAACAGCCTCTAGGAGTTTTTCAATCATTCATTAAACAAATTTTAGTTCTATTTGCTAACTAGACATGCTGCTTATACATTTCGGCAGCAACATTGATGATCATATTTTGGAAATATTTAAGGATATCTGTGGAATCTGAGCAGACAATCCCAATACCCAATTGGAGGCTAGTAGTAAACTTTCTTCAAGTCTGTCCCACTTATCAAAAATCTGCTGAATTTTAGGGGCTCTTCATTTTAAAAAAAAATAAAAAAAATTGCCCCCAATTTTTTTGCAATGGACATTTTTTTCCAAGAGAGGGTATGGCGACTTATTGTGAACATGTGTACAGCTTCATGGTTGCTAAGCTTTGACCAATCAAGGATAAAAAGGGTTTTCTGTTGACATGGCAAAGTGGACTTCAGAGAGAAATTAGTTAAAGTGGCAATCGTTGGAATTCAAAAATAGTATCCCGAGTGTTGTGCAAATGGGTTGTTGTAACACATGCGGAAAGCATTGTAGCAGGCAGATAAAGATATAAATTGCAAGGGCCCAATTTCAGTGGCAGTCACTGGGATTTACATAATCACGTCATATATGGAACAGTGTGAGTGAAATGATTATGAAAGCATTATCGGAATATTCTCTGATCTCTTTATGATAGAAAATGTAGTAGTGTATCTTACCTTGTCTTGATTTAACATGGACATCTTTAATGGTTTTTAGACTTTTAGTTCTTTATTATTTTCTCTAATTCCAGTGATTGCAGCAGGATGGGTGTTTCCTGTTGAACTATGTCTTTACAGTACAATAAATCTTGCCCGCTGGCTGTGGCTCTCACTTTACTTTCACTGCCATGATTACAATTAATATGAAAAGTCCTTTTTCCAGATGACAGTCTTGACGCGCCTCAAGGTAACACACAAAGGTTTTGTCCTCACATAGCAGTTTCAGGATGTCAGGTTAATATAATTTGTGTAATGGTTACATGGATTCAAAATCTGTCTTCTATTTCATCCCCTCCATGGAGAGCTAACGCATCTGCCTAAGGCACTGCTGAGATAATAACTTTATTTTTCTCAAATTCATTCATTTGGAAGATTTGAATGTTACTTCTGTCATTCTGTAAAAACGTGTAACTACAAGGGCAGCTATAATTGCAACTCCTAGACCTCAGTGATACGTAGACAAGCTAAATTTTTAGTAGCTTCAGTGGTACCCATAGGCATTAAAATGGATCTGTCCTTAAAATTCTTACTTTACATAAATCAATAGGGTAAATGTCAGGATTGCCAAATCACATTATTTCAAATTAAAGTGACCCTGTCGTGAAAGTGAGTCTTGCCAAAGATATTTGCCCTCAAAAGAAGAGTGCCGATACTTACCTCTCCTGCTGTCCACACTGCCAAAAGCCATACTGTTGATGAGGAATCATTCTCCGACTTCTTCTGGGAATCCAACACTTTTGGGAATGTTGATTTCTTGTGCCCTCTCCAGCTCTCAGTGGTCCCCTCTTGCCAACCTCCACGTCACTACTATGTTCTGTAGTGATGCAGGGGTTGGTAGGAGGAACTGGTGAGCATGTCAGAGGACACATGGGATCAATACTCCTGGCAGTTTCCCAACAGAATTTGGAAGGGGATTCCTCATTAACGAAGTGTTTTTTCATGGTGCGGGTAGCGGGAGATTTAAGTATTTGCATTCGTTTTCATAAATATGCATATGTGTGCCATCTTACCCTAAATATATAAAGGTCTGTTCTTTTTTCATGCATTGAGACTGGTTAAAGTGGAAATAAATCCATTGATTTACCTGTTTCCCAAAGGAATTACATTCAGGTCATACCATGAATGATAATTATTACAGTTGATTGTGCTCTTAACCGAACTGTTAAGCCATCAAATGGTTGGTGTTATAAGTGATCACTTGTGTAGCACCATGGCAACCTCAGATCAAAGAGAGGCTAAGATAGCAACTTTCTTTTGACGTGTTTTTAGTGTGTTTTTTATGCATTTTGCATTTTTTTATCTGCTAAAGGATAGGAGAGTTTAGTTCCATGTTAAGGGTCCATTCAAAAGTCTGTCCTTACACAACATGCGTCATGCAAGGAAATGTGTGAATGTCCTTAAATGTTTTAAAAGCTTTTCTCTCTCTATACTTTGTAATTATAGTATGTCTGTACATGGCAACAGCCATATTTATTTATTATACACACAGGGTTTGCTTTCTGCTTTGCAGTGCTAAATAAGGGTTGTGCTTTAGGCCTGGTTCACACCTATGCAGTTTGTTTTTGATCCGTTTCTGCAGTGCTTTTTGCGGTGCATTTTGCATACACGATTTTGACGTGTTTTTCCTTCGTTTTTTGATGCATTTTGTGTTTTTTATGCTTTTTTGGCCAGTTTGTTGTTGGACAGATTAAAAAATGCAGACTGCATAAAAAACACATTAAAAACACGTCAAAAATGCACTACGTGTGTTTTCTGCAGCCTCTCCATTGAGGTTTGTTGAGCCGAAAACACACTGTTTTTCATTTTATAAAGTCCCTGACCTTTTCTAAAAACACAGCGACTGAAAAAAGCATAGATGTGAATGTGTCCCATAGGAAACCATGTTAACTGGACTGTAGTGCGTTTTTGCAAAAAGCACCAAAAAAATGCATAGGTGTGAACCAGGCCTTACTTCTTCCTCTAACAATACAGGCCTGTGAGTTGTTTGACTGATTGGAAACATTAGGAAAATTACTTGTATCACAATCACCACAATCATATAAAATTTTGCATGTACTGTACAGTTAAAGATGAGAAAAACAAAAAAAAAACAAACAGAAAAAAAAAGATGTGAAAAACAGCCCTGAGAGAGGTGAAAATACAGGTTATTTCTGAATGGCCTATATCAGTGGTTCTCAACCTGTTGGTCATGACCCCTTTGGGGGTCGAACGACCTTTTCACAGGGGTCGCCTAAGACCATCAGAAAACACATATTTCCGATGTGTAAAGAGAAGCTACTGTGTAGAAAGCAGCTGCTGTGTTGAAAGCAGCTACTCTGTTAAAAGCAGCTACGTTGAAAGAAGCAGTATTGGAGGTAAAAATGACACTTCATGAATTATAATTACTGGGTAAATAATTTTATGGTTGGGGGTCACCACAACATAAAGAACTGTATTAAAGGGTCGCGGCATTAGGAAGGTTGAGAACCACTGGCCTATATGGAGGTAAAAATAAAATTAGACTTTAAGTTTGGCTGCTTTTTCTCATCATATGACATCTGACCAGATGAAACAAGGAAAATCAGTTCTGCTACCAATAGAAAGTTTAAAATTTTACTCTTGCAGTCGGCATAATATAGAGAAGGGTCTGGATACCTTCTCTCCCATTAGGAAAAGAGGTGAAATGGTTAATTAGTTGTGTTAAGTGAGGTTATCATGTTTAAAGGTTTTCCATGAAGTTGGAGTCCCTGAAATTTTTGGCCGCGGTTAAGCGTGTTATTTGTAAGGAGAGCTCCCGCTTTCTATATGAACATATGGAATTTATGTGTACCGATCAAGTTAAAGTGATTTTTCTTTTATTGTCCGAAATAGATCAAGGAGAAAGAGAAACCTGATCACATCAGAGGAGAGGATTAGGCTCAGGTCTTATGGCTGAAAGCCAGGAAGGGTATTGCAAGTGTACAGACTCCCTAGAGCAGCATATTTCAGAGATGCCATTTTCACATCTCATGCATCAACGTGAACAGGCTGCGACATGAAATATTTGGAACATCTTGCTCCATGAAGAACATTTTTTTTCACAATTTTTTAACCCAGTTTGAACTTGGGGTCCCCCAAGTCTTTTACTTTTGATTTCAGATGGAATGTTCTGACATACAAAGCTAAAAAGAAGGTTTATACTACTAAAGCATACTATGAACAGATTAATTCTGATTCAAGGTGTCTGAGAGATGAAGTGTATCACAGTTTTAGTTGGGGAGACCATTCATTTCAGTGTATTCGATGTTTTTAAGGCATACTATTAACCTGTAAAAGCCTCTCTTGTGTAGATATCCAAATGGCCTGACACTGCTGTTGGGTGCCGCCATCTTGGACGTGATGCCATCAGACTCTCGGCCCTTTCACACTAGAATGCAGTGTAGGAAACCTGTGTTCCTGTGCGGTTTCCCACACCACATTCCAATTGCACTGCCCTTGTGATCTGCAGCGGGTGTCTATGCAAATTTAACGACACCCCAGATGCAGGTCGTAGTGTGTTTGCCCTCCCCGGCCAATGCTGGATTGCAGGGTACAAAAGTACCATGCAATCTGGTTGCAGTGTGTTTCAAAAGGTAGTGCATGCACTGCTTTTGGTGCAGGGTGGTGCAATGTCAGCCCATTCAAAATGAATGGGTTGAAATTGCACTGCGCAGAACTGCATGTGAATCTCACAGGAACCGCACAGTGCAGTTTCTAGTGTAAGTGGACCCTAAGGCCTTGTACACACAATGAGAATATTGGACAGATGATTGTATTTTTTGCATGCTAGTCTCATATCGAAAATGAAGAGATTACTAAAGAAAATTCTCGTAAAAGAGAACACAACTTCAGAAGTGATATCATTTATTGTATTGTAATGTAATCTTTAGTATGCAAGCACATGCTGTCTTGGTCACTCGATTTTTTATGGAAGAATAAACCTGTTGGCGCCGACTGTATGCAAGTATGTGTCCTCTCGACGGCTGGGCGTTGACTCCAAGAGGCTGCATATTTGCGTAACTAAAAGAAAACCACACGTGTTGGGAGCGCACGCCCCGCATGCATATTTACCGGCACCTCACGGAAAGGTCCTGATCACAAGTAGTTACTCATATGACCGCTGTGTCAGCCAATCATGGTGATCACATGACCCTAAATTCCGCCCCGCTGCTCGGTGTCACAGACCCTTATAAGGGCATCGGCGCCAAGGGGTTAACAAAAAAACGTTCTATTATTGTATGAGAAAATATTTCCTGCTTGTCCCTTTGGATATTTTCGCATGAACCGTCATGATCGGCTCTCAAAAGCTCTGTGTTAAAGATCAGATTATCGGATGATCGCCCTGAAAACGGTATTTTGCATCTGATTTTCTTGTCATGTGTACTAGGTTTAAGAGTAATTGCAAAATCCCAACGCACACGCTCCTGCATCAGAAGATGGCTGTATGTGTAGGTGGGTGCTGTAGTGACAGTTGGCTGGAACCGAGATACAGTACGTCATAGAAGGGAAATATCGCCAGCACACCAGGTTTCTCCAATACGGGTCCAAAGCTATTAGGCTCCATGCACACTGGGCATTTTAGCCACTTCCCGTCCGACCCATGTATATAAATGGCCGAACGGGAGCAGTGCAGGGGCATTGGCAGTTTGTAAACAGCCTCCCCGCCCCCTGCTTGTGCGCGCTCCCTGGGAGCGTGCAGCACCGCGATCCGGTGCCCGCTGTGTCCTCCGATTAGCGCTGTATTTTATATGATTGATGTTTTAAAGGATCAAGGGGTTCATCGTTATGCTAGCTGCTTATTTTACGGAGCGCTCGCTTGCCATATTAACTATTGATCATATGATCACTGATTGGCCAATCCGTGATCAAATGAAGAGTAGTAAGCAAGATGTCACTTCTGACATCATTGCTTACTTTGTGTGAAATCTGTGAATGATCACAGAGGTCACATGGTACAAGGCTATTCACAGCAGCCTTGTACCATGTGACAAGCTGTGACCAATCACAGCTCACACAGTATTTCTCAATGGCTGCACAATTGCAGCCAGAGAGAAGGAGAAATGATTGCTTTTACAGCCTTTATGGGTATAAAAGCAATCAGTGTAAAAAAAAAAATAATAATAATCTTAATAACCCCCCCACATGTAGTACAGAGACACTGTACTGCTAGGGAGATAAAAAAAAACCCAAAACATTAATAATATAAAAAAAAATAAAAATGTAAAGAAAATTTTGAAAAATTATATTTTTTGGTTATAAACTAATTTGGGTTATTTTCTTTACTAAGAAGATAACTGAATAAATTTTGGCCAAGATTTATGAAGAAAGATTATATTTATTTGCAAAATTTTATAAGAAAAACACTTTTTTTCAAAATTTTTGGACATTTTCATTTATATAGCAAAAAAAAAATAAAAATCCCAGTGGTGAATAAATACCACCACAATAAAGCTTTATCTGTCTCAAAAAAATGCTAGAAAATTCATAACGGTACAGTGTTGCATGACCGCGCAATTGTCATTCAAAGTGTGATAGCACTGAAAGCTGAAAATTGACCTTGACAGGAGGGGTAAAAGTGTCCAGGCATGAAGTGGTTAATAATGCTGGTAGTGTTAGCTATGTAAAGTCACGTTAAAAACGCAAGTTTTTCACTGGTTTTTAGTGTTTTTGCATTTGCATTAAGCCTCATTTTTCTGCATTTGCGGTTTTTAAAAAAAGTCCACCGTGTTTTACAGCGTTTTTCAGTGTTAGAGCGTTTTTACAGCCCAAAAACTCCTCTAGAAAACCACTAGTTCTGGGGTGGGTTTCCAGCAAAAAACACCCCTGCCAAAAAATGCTGCTTAAAGCCTATGTATGCATGGATACATAGGATAACATGCTGGGGAGTTTACTGGCTGTAGAAAAAAACACCAAAAGCCAAAAACAGGAGCTGTAAAACGTCCAATGTGCAATGAGGACTTAATGTGTAATCACATATACAGTATGTCACAGAAGTGAGATTATATTGTATTATATCTTTTCATGTGACAACACTGAAGAAATGACACTTTGCTACAATGTAAAGTGGTGAGTGTACAGCTTGTATAACAGTGTAAATTTGCTGTCAAAATAACTCAACACAGCCATTAATGTCTAAACCGCTGGCAACAAAAGAGAGTACACCCCTGAAAATGTCCAAGTTGGGCCCAATTAGCCATTTTCCCTTCCAGCGTCATGTGACTCGTTAGTGTTACAGCGTGTGAAGTGTGAATGGGGAGCAGGTATGTTAAATTTTGGTGTTATTGCTCCCACTCTCTCATACTGGTCACTGGAAGTTCAACATGGCACCTCATGGCAAAGAACTCTGAGGATCTGAAGAAAAGAATTGTTGCTCTACATAAAGATGATCTAGGCTATAAGAAGATTGCCAAGACCCTGAAACTGAGCTGCAGCATGGTGGCCAAGACCATACAGCGGTTTAACAGGACAGGTTCCACTCAGAACAGGCCTCACCATGGTTGACCAAAGAAGTTGAGTGCATGTGCTCAGCGCTATATCCTGAGGTTGTCTTTGGGAAATAGATGTATGAGTGCTGCCAACATTGCTGCAGAGGTTGAAGGGATGGGGGGGTCAGCCTGTCAGTGCTCAGACCATACGCCGCACACTGCATCAAATTGGTCTGCATGGCTCTCGTCCCAGAAGGAAGCCTCTTCTAAAGATGATGCACAAGAAAATCCACAAACAGTTTGCTGAAGACAAGCAGACTAAGGTCATGGATTACTGGAACCATGTCTTGTGGTCTGATGAGACCAATATAAACTTATTTGGTTCAGATGGTGTCAAACGTGTGTGGCGGCAACCAGGTGAGGAGTACAAAGACAAGTGTGTCTTGCTTACAGTCAAGCATGGTGGGAGTGTTATGGCCTGGGGCCGCATGAGTGCTGCCGGCACTGGGGAGCTACAGTTCATTGAGGGAACCATGAATGCCAACATGTACTGTGACATACTGAAGCAGAGCATGATCTCCTCCCTTCGGAGACTGGGCCGCTGGGCAGTATTCCAACATGATAACGACCCCAAACACACCTCCAAGACGACCACTGCCTTGTTAACGAAGCTGAGGGTAAAGGTGATGGACTGGCCAAGCATGTCTCTAAAACTAAACCCTATTGAGTATCTATGGGGCATCATCAAAGGGAAGGTGGAGGAGCTCAAGGTCTCTAACATCTACCAGCTCTGTTATGTCATCATGGAGGAGTAGAAGAGGACTCCAGTGGCAACCTGTGAAGCTCTGGTGAACTCAATGCCCAAGAGGGTTAAGGCAGTGCTGGAAAATAATGGTGGCCACACAAAATATTGACACTTTGGGCCCAATTTGGACATTTACACTTAGGGGTGTACTCACTTTTGTTGCCAGCGGTTTAGACATTAATGGCTGTGTGTTGAGTTACTTTGAGGGGACAGCAAATTTACACTGTTATACAAGCTGTACACTCACTACGTCACATTGTAGCAAAGTGTCATTTCTTCAGTGTTGTCACATGAAAAGATATAATAAAATATTTACAAAAATGTGAGGGGTGTACTCACTTCTGTGAGATACTGTAACTCTTAGGTAACTGATGGGGGAAGAGGGAAGAGAAATTTGATTTGTAGCGTGTCACCCTTAAACCTAGAAGAGAAATATCGCCAGCACACCAGGTTCCTCCAATACGGGTCCAAAGCTTTTAATGTGTACGGTAATCACATAGTTACAAGGAAAGCAACAAGAAACGAAGTTTCAGAGTCTCACAGGACCCCTTTATCAGGCATGTGACGTCACATGCCTGATAAAGTGGTCCTGCGTGACTCGGAAACGTCGCTTCTTGTTGCTTTCCTTGTAACTATGTGATTACACATTAAAAGCTTTGGACCTGTATGCACACAGTTAGCCCTTTGATCGCCCCTCGTGTTAACTCCTTCCTGCCCAGTGTCATTAGTACACTGATCGCCGCCATTACTAGTAAAAATAAAAAATAAATCCCAGTATATATACCGCCATTTGTAACGCTATAACTTTCACATAAACCAATTAATTTCCATGTATTGGGATTTTTTTCTAGCAAAAGACATGTAACAGAATACATTTTGGCCTGAATTTATGCCGAAATTTTATTTTTTTACATTTTTTTACTGGACATGTTTAATAGAAAAAAGTAAAAAATATAGTTTTTTCTCAAAATTGTCTGTCTTTTTTTTTTTATAGCGCAGTAAAATAAAAACTGCAAATACCACCAAAAGAATGCTCAATTTGTGGGAAAAAAAGGACGTAAATTTCATTTGGGTGCAGTGTTGCATGACTGCGCAATTGTCAGTTAAAAGCAGCGCCGTAATGTAAAAAATGGCCTGGTCAGGAAGGGGGGCAAATCCTCAGGAAGGCAAGTGGTTAATTATAGCAACACAGTGATTTAATCAAACTAACTGCAAAGTAACTAATAGTGACAGATAATCATATGGGGTGGGGTGTATATTTTTAGTCGTATTTTATGAGAAGGTTATTTTTGAGTAGCACAGCATCATGTTTTAATTTTATCTATTTAAACGGGTTGGATCACGGTTGGGTGCTTGCTGCAACTCTTGCACTTTGGGGGGTACTGGCAGCGCAGGAGGATCTATATATTCTATTCAATGCAATGCACTGCAACACACGCTAAGAACATGTGACATTGCATTTTAAAGCATGTTGACATGTATTTTGATGCATTTCCATTGATTTTAATGGAATACGCATCAGGGAAAAATGTATAGCTGTAAATCCAGCCTTAGACCAACTCAAGAGTTACAAATTGTAAGCTCGAAAGAGCAGGGCCCTTGATCCCCTCATGTTTTGCATTGTATTGGTATTGTTCTGTCACATGTTCTGTCTCCCTTTGTAATGTACAGCGCTGAGCGAACTATTGGCGCTTTATAAATACTGTATAATAATAATAATATAATAATTTCTGGCTGACTCTCTGACTTAAATTGTGTCTGTTCCCCTAATAGTGGTTCTGTATAGCAGCACTCGGAAAAGGCATGTGACGCTTTCAGAATATTAAAGCATGTTATGGCGATTTCACCATTTTTGCTACTCTGTCAGCTTTTCTTCACCTTTATGCCTTACCCCTTCTCATCATCAGTAAAATGCAGTCCGCTTGAATTGTTCCCATATGGAACAGGATCTTGTTATAATGGCAGACTTTCAAAATTTTGATGGGAGCGTTTTCCCTTGCGCATTTCCGGAGATTTTTCTGGCAGGTGTCTGGTGTGACATATGCAGGAGGATGGGGACTGCCTGCATTATTCAATTCATGCTTTGAAATATGAAATATGGTCTTCTGGGGAGTTTGCTGTCTGGCTGTCTGTCTTTAGAATTAGTTTTAACATTTCCACCTAAAAGAGTCAAGTGCAAACTCCAAGGCTGTCATAGTTGTCTTGCTTTACTATGTAATAAGCCATTGACCAGAAACAAGCATGCACCCAGTGTTTCAATGCCATATATTCAGTGCCAAACCAGAGACTTAGCAAGTAAGGATGAAAGCGTGATGATAACAGCTTGGAGTTCAACATCACCAATGGCACCTTTGGCTAGTGTACAGGGACTGCCTGGGTCTAGGACAGCCATTAAAGTGGTTGTAAACCTCTGAAATGCAGAACCAAACAAAACATATCCTTCTACATTGCCTTGAAAAAGTATTATACCTCTTGCAATTTTCCACATTTTGTCATGTTACAGCCAAAAACGTAAATGTATTTTATTGGGTTTTTATATGATAGACCAACACAAAGTGGCACATAATTGTGAAGTGGAAGGAAAATGTTAAATAGTTTTTAAAATTGTTTACAAATAAATACCTGAAATGTGTGGTGTGCATTTGAATTCAGCCCCCTTTACTTTGATACCCCTAACTAAAATCTAGTGGAAACATGTGCCTTCAGAAGTCACCTAATGAGTAAATTGAGTCCACCTGTGTGTAATTTAATCTTAGTATAAATACAGCTGTTCTGTGAAGCCCTCAGAGGTCTGTTAGAGAACATTAGTGAACAAACAGCTTCATGAATGCCAAGGAACACACCAGACAGGTCAGGGATAAAGTTTTGGAGAAATTTAAAACAGGGTTAGGTTATAAAAAAAAATATCCCAAGCTTTGAACATCTCACTGAGCACTGTTCAATCCATCATCTGAAAATGGAAAGCTTATGGCACAACTGTTAACCTACAAGACATGGCCGTCCACCTAAACTGACAGGCCGGGCAAAGAGAGCATTAATCTGTGAAGCAGCCAAGAGGCCCATGGTAACTCTGGAGGAGTTGCAGAGATCCACAGCTCAGGTGGGAGAATCTGTCCACAGGACAAATATTAGTCATGCAGTCCACAAATCTGACTTTTATGGAAGAATGGCAAGAAGAAAGCCATTGTTGAAAGAAAGCCATAAGAAGTCCTGTTTGCAGTTTTCAAGAAGCCATGTGGGGGACACAGCAAATGTGGAAGAAGGTGCTCTGGTCAGATGAGACCAAAATTGAACTTTTTGGCCTAAAAGCAAAACGTTATGTGTGGCAAAAAACTAACACTGCACATCACCCTGAACACACCATCCCCACCGTGAAATATGGTGGTGGCAGCATCATTTTGTGGGGATACTTTTCTTCAGCAGGGACAGGGAAGCTGGTCAGAGTTGATGGGAAGATGGATGGAGCCAAATACAGGGCAATCTTAGAAGAAAACCTGTTAGAGTCTGCAAAAGACTTGAGACTGGGTGGAGGTTCACCTTCCAGCAGGACAACAACCCTAAACATACAGCCAGAGCTACAATGGAATGGTTTAGATCAAAGCATATTCATGTGTTAGAATGGCCCAGTCGAATACCAGACCTAAATCCACTTGAGAATCTGTGGCAAGACTTGAAAATTGCTGTTCACAGATGCTCTCCATCCAATCTGACAGAGCTTGAGCTATTCTGTAAATAAGAATGGGCAAAAATGTCACTCTGTAGATGTGCAAAGCTGGTAGAGACATCCCCAAAAAGACTTGCAGCTGTAATTGCAGCAAAAGGTGGTTCTACAAAGTATTGACTATTTTGATATTTTTTTATATTATTTGTGAAAAAACTTTGAAAACCATTTATCATTTTCCTTTCACTTCACAATTATGAGCCACTTTGTGTTGGTCTATCACATAAAATCCCAATAAAACACATTTACATTTTTGGTTGTAACATGACAAAATGTGGAAAATTTCAAGGGGTATGAATACTTTTTCAAGGCACTGTATAGTGTGTACATTCCTCTGCAATCTACACCTGGAGTCCCTTTTGACAGTCTACACCCAACAATGCTGGGACACCCCTCCCCCAACACACATCAGGTGATTGAAAATCTCAGCTGTGCATGTTTTCCTATAAGACTGTGTAGAGGGGGTGTGTTCATGCCCTCCACTCATCTTCTGGAAGTGTCTAATTACTTCTTATTCTCTGTGCTGGCCAAGCTCCTCCCCCCCCCACATGTCGGTGTAGAAGTGAAGGGAAATACTACAGGGTGTCACTCGAGTGACAGCTCTGAGTCTCCTAGGTCTGCTGACATCACATCCAAGATCATGGTGCCCAGCAGAGCAATCTCAGGTCTTCTGAAAGTCTACAAAAGGGAAGCTTTTCCAGATAAGTACCATGAAAAAATACATTACCCTGTCACTCGCTTGCTGTCTCCTCCTAATGGCATGTTTCTTAGCACATGAGCAATGCAGGTGACCTGATTGACCCCTTTTTCTGCTTCTCCCTCTCCTAGTCTGAGCTCTGCTGTGTGGGGGTGAGGACTGCTTGAGGCTCATACCAAGTCAAATTCAGGTACTCAGGCTACTTGATGCATACAGAGTTTCATTAACAGCTTCCTGACCGCCCTATGCAGAAGTACTGCTACAGGGCAGCAGGGCTACACAAAATCATGTATATATACGTGATTTTGTATTTCTGGGTAGGGGGCACGCACGTGCTTGCCACCCTACCTGCGCCACCATTGGCGGCTACAGCTGTTGATCACAGAGATTTCCTGCTGACACCTGGCAATCACCAAGGAACACTGACAGAAGAGAGACCTGTATGTTATCAGTACAGATTTCTCCCCTGTCAGCACCAGCACTCTGCTTTGTATTTATTAATTTCAGGTACTTATATAGCGCCGTCAATTTACGAAGCGCTTTACATACATATTGTACATTCCCATCAGTCCCCGCCCCCGAGGAGCGTACAATCTAAGGTCCCTAACTCACATTCAATTTAGACAGGAGCCAATTAACCTACCAGCATGTCTTTTAAATGTGGGAGGAAACCGGAGTACCCGGAGGAAACCCACGCAGGCCCAGGGAGAACATGAAAACTCCATTGCTCTGCATACACAGTAAAGCACACACAGAAAAAATATTAAAACAGCACATAGCACACAGTTAACCCTTCCTGCCCGTGTCATTAGTACAGTATCAGTGCTTTTTATTAGTGCTGATCACTGTTTTAGTGTCATTGGGGATGTCAGTGGTAGTTAGTTCCCCCCCAGTGTCAGAATGCCTGCCGCAGTCCCACTTTAAGTTGCTGATTGCCTCCATTACCCGTATAAAAAAAAATTTCCAGTATATATACTGCTATTTGTAGGTGCTATAACTTTCACGTAAACCAATTAATTTATTAGGATATGTTTCAGCAAAGACATGTAGCAGAATACATTTTGGCCTAAATGTATGACGAAATTTGATTTTTTTCAATTTTTTTACTGGCAAACAGTCAAAAATATTGGGTTTCTTTTCAAAATTGCCAGTCTTTTTTTGTTTATAGCTCAAAAAATAAAAACGCACAGGCGATCAAATACCACAGAAAGAAAGCTACATTTGTGGGATAAAAGGACATAAATATAATTGGGGTGCAGTATTGCATGACCACGCAATTGTCAGTTAAAGTAATGCAGCGTCGCATCACAAAAAATGACCTGGTCATGAGAGGGGGGTGAGTAAATCCTCTGGAGGGTAAGTGTTAAAGTGGATTTGAAGGCATTTTCCTAAAACTTGCAAGCAGGCAGGCTAGTTATCACAGAAGAGACATCCAATGTCTCTTCTGTAATAAAATTGCAGCATGTAAACTCAGCTTACTTCGCTGGCATGGTCCCTGTGTGATGGGATGGCTGACTCCTGTGCATGAGAAGGATTGATATCATCCTGGACCGGCCAATGAGGATGCCCAAAGACCGGCACTTGGGGAGAAGCTGCGGAGACCGATGCAGAACACCTCGCGGTCTTCAGACATTAGAGAGGAGGTAAGTACAACTACTTTAGTTCTGCTTTAAATTGTGTCTTTTATATCTGCCAGGAGTTCAGGTTTAACCGAGTGCAATACCAAGGCTTCAGCATCCAACGTAGATCATTATTGGACTGTTGAATAGCGAGTAGATAGGTCTTTGTTAGGGTTCTTGTCTTTTTGCAGATTAACCTTTCTTTTCCAAAACCATGGAGATCTGCTAATCAGCAAAAATACATGACTGTGCTGATGATTTAGTCTTTGAACTTTGATGGGTCAGTATTTAAACATTTCCTGAAAAAAACATGGAGACTACACCCTTCTGAAAATGCTGACTAGTGTGCTACCACACTGACCTCATTACTACTAAAATGGAGCAAGTATGCATATCAGGAAAGTTGGAGAAAGCTCAGAACACCTTATCTGTACACTTTTTCTGGGTTAGTTGCTCAAAATAATAAAACCTGAGGTTTCACATGGCAGTCCGACAATCAAGTCCAATGATGATACATTTTGCATACTTGCATTGGGCCAGCTTGGCCCAGTGTAGGTGTGCATATGTGACATCTGATTGGCTTCTGTGGAAGCAGTAAATCACAGTAGTCACCTGAGCTACTACGGTGATGGGCGCGATCTTTCGGGTGCTGTGCCAAGCTGCTGCCCTTCAGCATAATAACCTCAGGGGGTCACTAGCTCAGTACTGTCCCCATATAGAGAACGCCTTGCATTTTGCTTACTGAATGCAAAGCGTTCTTTGGTTGGATGTGAAGGAAAGGAGGGGCAGTGATGTCACAATCTCCACCTCATCCAATCAGAGATTGGTTCTCATTCCATAGGATAAATGCAAGGTGTTCTCTGGATGGTGGTCCTCCCAAGCAAGATTATTATACAGAAGGACAGGCACTCGGCATGGCACCCGGTAGATCACACCCATCACTGCAGTACAGTTGATTACAGTAATTTACAGCTTCTGCAGAGGCCAACTGTCATGTTTCACATGAATGTCATATTGACTGTCATATGCCTTTAAGAGTTTTCTATATTTTGTTTCTGCTCCTCCCTTTCCTTTGGTTTAGTTAATGCTGTATAGATATCCCACCCCTTTTCCCAGTAAGGCATTGCAGCAAGCCTCATGGCAAGAAGCAGAAACATTATGATCTTTTTACCTATCGAATGTTCATTGTTGTAAGATTCTCTCAGTTTATGGATTAAACTTGACAAGATCTACAAGATGTCTTATCGATTGAGTCACTGACTGTGGTATCCAACTGAGGTTGAAGTTATTGCTATCTCATCACAACTGTAAGTTACAGAGATCACACTATCAATGCTTGGATTGGAGGGACAGAATACCAATCAAGTGTCACATATGCAAACTTGCACTGGGCCAAGGTGGCCCAATGTGAATATGCAAAATTTATCATTGTTGGCATACAGCTTTAAAATTTTCAGACTTTGCAATCACAATGCAAGTCTTAATTCTTCTTTTAAAGAGGATTTTCACCCTCCATCCCCTCCATTTATGTACACTCCTGCTTACCTGCTGGTGAGTTCTGCTAAGCTTAGATACTCGCCCGCCAAGCAGATCCAGCACTTTCCAGTGCCACAATGTTTTCCTGTGAAGTCATCGATAGGTTACCGGCTCTTCCAGGTTCAGCCAATGTGCCTCCTGCTGACATGCTGACAGGCCTGCCCCCTCCTCTTTTCCACAATGAAATGCTATGCCTCCTGGGATATGTGATGTACATATCCCAGGAGGCAAAGGGAGGAGAGTGCTGTCATTCGCCTGAAGTGCAAGGGGGTGGGGCAGACATTTTATTAAAAAAAAGGTAAAACAACAGCACTATTCCTGCAGAGGACTGTAGGAGAGGTAGAGAGAAGGGATTGTGTATTGGAGGGTGAAGATCCACTTTAAAGGAAGCTGTCCTTTGATTAACCACTTGCCGCCCAGCCACTGTACATATACGGCGGCAGGGTGGCACTCGCAGGCAAAACCACGTTTTAAGACGTGTGTTTTGTAAACGAATAGGGGGCGCACGCGAGGTGCGCCGCCGCCCTATCTGTCCCACCGATCACCGCCGCAGATGTGAGTCGCCGGGTCACAGCCGCTCCGTAGCGGCTGTTTCCCGGCGATCGGAGGCAAACAGTGACAGACAGCACAGCTGAAGTAGCTGTGCTGTCTGTCACTTACCTGTCAGCTCGAGGATGAGCTGATTGAGAAAGAACAGTTTCTCTTTCTCGATCAGCCTTGTCCCGTCCAGTACTAGTAAAACACTCCCCCTCACTGCTATAACCCTTCCCTGCAAAATAAAGTTAACCCCTTCCTCCCCATTGCCATTAGTACAGTGTCAGTGTTTTTTTTTTTTGCACTGATCACTGTATTAGTGTTTTTGGGGATGTCAGTGACCCCAAGTCAGTACCCCCCAATGTCAGAATGTCTGCCACAGTCCCGCCATAAGTCGCTGGTCACTGCCATAAGTCCCTGATCGCCGCCATTTCACTGATCGCCGCCATTATTAGTATAAAAAAAAACCTAAAAATCCCAGTATCTTTCCCGCCATTTGTAAACGCTATAACTTTCACGTAAACCAATTAATTTACACGTATTGGTTTTTTTTTTTTAGCAAAGACATGTCGCAGAATGCATTTTGGCAGAAATTTATGACTAAATTTGATTTTTGCATTTTTTTTTTACTGGACATATTTTATAGCAAAAAGTCCAAAATATTGTTTTTTTTTCTCAAAATTGTCAGCCTTTTTTTTTATAGCGCAAAAAATAAAAACCGCACAGGCGATCAAATACCACGAAAGAAATCTCAATTTGTGGGGAAAAAAAGGATGTAAATTTCATTTATGTACCGTATTGCATGACCGCACAATTGTCCGTTAAACTAGCGCAACGCTGTATAGCAGAAAAATGGCGTAAATTGCAGTATTTATACCATAGTTTGTAGACGCTATAACTTCCACACAAAGCAATCAATATACACTTATTGGGATTTTTTTTACCAAAAACATGTAGCAAAATACATTTTGGCCTAAATTTATAACCAACTTTGAGTTTACTATATATTTTTTATAGCTGAAAGTAAAAAATATTGTTTTTCTTCAAAATGTTTGGCCTTTTTTTGTTTATAGCGTGAAAAATAAAAAGCGCACAGGTGATCAAATTACACCGAAAGAAAGCTCTATTTGTGTGAAAAAAAGGACGTAAATTTTGTTTGGGTGCAGCATTGCATGACCGCGCAATTATCAGTTGAATTAGTGGAGCGCCGAGTAGCAAAAAGAGGCCTGGTCATTAAGGGGGGTAAATCCTCTGGAGCTCAAGTGGTTAACAGGAATGACTTTTTATAATTTCAAAAACATATAACGTATACATAGATAAGTATTACATGTGGGACAGACCCAAGGCTGCAGATAATAACACAAATGGATGCTTGATTTGTGATATTCGCTTTATAACTTATTATAGAGATATGTGGCTATTTGATATATATATATATATATTGATATGCTTGTTCTGGCACTTGTGGGAAATGCCCCTTTAAAGCAGAACTTCACTCTCTCAATCAACATGGACTATTTCTAATTCTTTCTAATTCTGCTAGCATTAGTAAATGGATAGGAAAGTATATCATATTTACTTGTTTTATCCTTTTTTTTTTTTGCATTTCTTGATTTACTTCCTGGTTTCCATGCCTAGGCAAATGATGTCGTACATCCCAGGAGTCTCCAGGAGGGGAGGTAGGGTTCCCAGCTTAGCCAATGCCTGAGCTAAGAATAGATGGATTCCAGGAAGTAACTGCTACATGAATCAACTGCCCTTAATTAAGATGGGCACTGCCAGAAATGCCAGGAGGTGTTTTTTAAAATGATTTCTCAGCAAAATAAAGCATGGAGACATGGATGGATGGAGGAGTTTGTTTTGAATATTAAAAATGAATTATATAGCATTTTTGGTTGTGGTATTCAGATGCAGTGCAGTCCCACTTTACAGTCACGTCCTTTTCATAACTTCATAAGATATAGTTTAGAATAGATCATAGAACAGCATTTTTTATGCAATGGAAAAACACTCAGCGCTAAAATTGCTGTATTACGTTTAATGCGAGGTCTGACCTGAGATATTTTCCATCATTTTCTTCAGTATATAGTAAAGACTGTGCATGCTCTGACTCGTTGCTCTCAGCAAACATAATATTTTTATATGCCCTCAAGCTACACATCTGATTGATACATTGAGATACATTTACTTTCATGTCTAAACCTATATGCTTGAACTGGGTGCCAAATACGGCCTGGGTGCCTAATGGTCATGACAGGCTGAACCTGACACCATTCTTAAGGGTAGGTACATTTAACTCCTCTATGTGCAGTCTGTTGCATGTACAGAGCAGCCAGCTTTAGGCCTCCATGGGAAGCAGTCTGTCCAAAATACAGTAATACCCTAAGGTGTATATTTTAAAAATAAATGTGTAATATGTCAAGAATTAAAGAACATGTTCTTTCAGTAAAGTAGACAAATATTTAGGAATATTTATGAATCTACAGTATTTTCATTCTTTTACATCAACGATCATTGTAAAGCAGAATTCCAGGGTTAGGTCAATATGTAATAGCTTTAGTTTAGTGGCTAGTCTAGTCAGTTTAGTAGTGATGTGTGAACACCAGGGGCGGACTGACCATTTGGAAACTCGGGCACTGCCTGAGGGCCCGGGGGACAGTAGGGGGCCCCATGAGATGCCCCTGGTACCTTTTTCATAGGCTTTTTTGAGTTTGGGCAAGGACACAGGGGCTCCATGATCCCCTATTGCCCGGGGGCCCCATGAGTTGTCAGTCCACCCCTGGTGAACACTGTTTAGTGCAGTAATATATTGAGGCCAGGACGGCATGAGGACGTACCCACAGGGAGTGCCCATGAGAGCCTTGGCTTACAGCAGGGATATTCAATTAAAATTTATGGAGGTCTGGTCATTAAAACTTTCATCCAGCAGAGGTCCGAGTCTCATGTTTGTGCTATGACTCGGGTTCTTCATATTACAGCCTCACCCCCTTACATTACAGTTTCCCCTTTACATCACAGCCTCCCCTTTATACCACAGTACTACCTTTAAAATTGCTGTACCCTATCTTTACATCACAGCACCCCCTTTACAATACAGCCTCTTCTTTACATTACAGTGCCTGCTTTACATCACAGCCCCCCTATGCATTAAAATCCCCCCATATTACATCACAGTGCCTCCTTTCCTTAATTGTTCTTTATCTCCCCTTCACATCACACCCCCCCACCTTTACATCAGTGTCCTCAGCCCTCACATCACAGTCCCCCTCCCATTCACATCATGTCCTCTGTCAGCCCCCTTACCTAAATCCCAGTCCCTGTCACAGCCCCTCTTCCTTGCACCCCAGTCCCCTTTAGAGCCCCCCTCTTACTTACATCTCAGTCCCCTTCACAGCCCCCCCTTCCTTGCACCCCAGTCCTCTTTACAACCTTACTTGCATCTCAGTCCCCTTCACAGCTCCCCCCTATCATCTCAGCCTCCTTCACAGCCCCCCCCCTTCCTTGCACCCAGCCTTTACAACCCCCCTTCCTTGCACCCCATTCCTCTTTACAGCCCCTCCTTACTTACATCTCAGTCCCCTTCACAGCCCCCCTTCCTTGCACCCCAGTCCTCACGGCCCCCTTCCTTGCACCCCAGTCCCCTTACAGCCCCTCCTTGCTTACATCTCAGTCCCCTTCACAGCCCCCCTTCCTTGCACCCCAGTCCCCTTTACACCCCCCTTCCTTGTACTCCAGTCCACTTTACAGACCCCCTTACTTGCATCTCAGTCCCTTCTTGCAGCCCCAGCCCCCTTTATAACCCCCCTTTTTGTATACTGTTCCCCCTTCACAGCCTCTACCTTCTTTGCAATCAAGTCCCCTTTATATGAATGCCCCTCCCTTATATCCCCCCCCCCGCCATTCACAACCCTCCTTTTTGATCCTACCTTATACAGCAGGTAGAAGGCAGAAGGCACAGCATGCCTGGACAGAGGGCGGGACATGTTGGACATGCTTTTCATGTTAACAGGCAGGTGATTGCGTGCTAGGAACGCGTTGCAACCAATCGCCGGCTTGTTAACTTGAGAAGTTCGACAGCTCCCACCCTCCGGCTGGACATGCCGTGCCATCTGCCTTCCATAAACATTAATGCTGTGATGGCAGCGGAAGCATGGCGGCGGGGAGTTTGGAGGGAGGATATCAGCTGCAGAGGGAGGACATCCAGGCTGCTAAGTGTCGGAGCCACGGTCTATATAGGATTGTCATTCGGTCCGTTTGTGGACCGCAGTCCACCATTTAGTGATGCCTGGCTTAGAGGAAGAGGTTTTATGTGGGTTAAATGACACTGGCCAAACTCCTTGTGAAGGTCCTGATGAAATTCTAATACCTTGACTGGGAGGCCCATGTTTTTTCAGTGAAGACGGATGCTTCGAATCTTGTTGAACTGGCCCACATTTCAGTCATGAACTGGCCCACATTTCAGTCATGAACTGGCCCACATTTCAGTCATGAACTGGCTCACATTTCAGTCGTTGAACTGGCCCACATTTCAGTCACTGAATTGGCCCACATTTCAGTCGTTGACCTGGCCAACATTTCAGTCGTTGAACTGGCCCACATTTCAGGCGTTGAACTGGCCCACATTTCAGTCATTGAACTGGCCCACATTTCAGTCGTTGAACTGGCCCACATTTCAGTCATTGAACTAGCCCACATTTCAGTCATTGAACTGGCCCACATTTCAGTTATTGAACTGGCCCACATTTCAGTCGTTGAACTGGCCCACATTTCAGTCATTGAACTGGCCCACATTTCAGTTATTGAACTGGCCCACATTTCAGTCGTTGAACTGGCCCACATTTCAGTCATTGAACTGGCCCACATTTCAGTTATTGAACTGGCCCACATTTCAGTCGTTGAACTGGCCTACATTTCAGTCGTGGGTGGCCCTGTTGACACCACAGTGGCACACGTTTTCCTATGTTACAATAAAGCTATTATAACTGCTCACAGCTCTTACAGTAGCTTTATTGTAATATAGGGGGAGGCTCAGAGCTCTTACAGTAGCTTTATTGTAATATAGGGGGAGGCTCAGAGCGCTTGTAGTAGCTTTATTGTAATATAGGGGGAGGCTCAGAGTACTTATAGTAGCTTTATTGTAATACAGGGGTAGGCTCAGAGCGCTTATAGTAGCTTTATTGTAATATAGGAGGAGGCTCAGAGATCTTATAGTAGCTTTATTGTAATATAGGGGTAGGCTCAGAGTGCTTGTAGTAGCTTTATTGTAATATAGGGGTAGGCTCAGAGCGCTTGTAGTAGCTTTATTGTAATATAGGGGGAGGCTCAGAGTGCTTGTAGTAGCTTTATTCTAATATAGGGGGAGGCTCAGAGTGCTTATAGTAGCTTTATTGTAATATAGGGGGAGGCTCAGAGCAATTATAGTAGCTTTATTGTAATATAGGGGGAGGCTCAGAGTGCTTGTAGTAGCTTTATTGTAATATAGGGGGAGGCTCAGAGCGCTTGTAGTAGCTTTATTGTAATATAGGGGGAGGCTCAGAGCGCTTGTAGTAGCTTTATTGTAATATAGGGGGAGGCTCAGAGCAATTATAGTAGTTTTAATGTAATATAGGGGGAGGCTCAGAGCAATTATATTAGCTTTATTGTAATATAGGGGGAGGCTCAGAGGGCCTATAGTAGCTTTATTGTAATATAGGGGGAGGCTCAGAGCAAATATATTAGCTTTATTGTAATATAGGGGGAGGCTCAGAGCGCTTATAGTAGCTTTAATGTAATATAGGGGAGGCCAGTCTTGTTTTTTTACCATCTTTGTGCTGCTTTAAAGGCACTGAGCACTGTAGTCTGTCGACATGGCTTGGCTATAAGTAGCTCATCCAAGATGGCCTACACCAAGGACTGATGAAGGAGCATGCATGCTCCAAATGCATGCCACGCCCACCACTTCCTGTTGTGATGTCATCTCCTTCCGCCCAGTAGACCAAAACCAACCAGGAAGTGCTGGGATCCACCACCACAGGCCAGGAGAGCCTTCCAGGGATCTACAACCAGCAGGATCAGACTGGAACCAGACAGTGATGTTTGTAGCTAGATGAGCGCTCTCCTTGCTATTTCTTGGAAGTTGCTTACTCGTGGAAATAAAATAATTAGTTTTTTTCTTCTACACTTAGATGTTTCCCTTCTTCTATTTTGCAGAAGGATAAAAATGAAACTCCAAAGATTTTAATGATTTGAATAGTATGGGAAAGGGCTTGAACCTCTGTCAGGTTTTCATTGCTTTTTTTTGTCCCTGCTGGGGCGATTTCCACTCATTTTTCATCTGGGTGATCATACAGGAAGTAAAGGGGAGTCTCCACAACGGGAATAAAAATTCAACATTTTGTCCAATCCTGAAAATAGAACTGCTGTTGCTCCAAGTGACTAGCCGTGAACAGTTGGCAGCCTTGACTGCAGGTTATTAGTATGCTTTTGGTAAACATACTGGTTTCTTATTTATGGCGCATAGACAGATCTGTGAAAGCAGCACGTGTCAGACACAACTATCTGTGAACTGTCATGAATGCTAATCCAAGAGGCTGCTGATGTGTCAGTGCAGTGCAGTAATCAAACTGTAGGAAGAGGTAACGCATGTTCCAAGCCCTAGGTCCTGTCTAGAGAACAAGCCCCAACAGAACAGGAAGCATGAAAGTTCATGAGAGACTTCGCTTGTTACACTATACATCAATAGAGAACAGAGCTTGATACTCTGTTAATACAAATGAAAAAAAATGTGATATTCATTTAATAAGTTTAATTTTGTATATGTCAATGTAGTGTGCCTGTGGCTCAATGGACCAATAAGGTGTTAAAGCTGAACTCCAGCCTCCGACCTTCAGTGTTGCCCAATAGTACAGGCTCCTCTCCTCTACTTCTCTCATCATACTCATGTTTCACTGCACACTGTAAGCTTTTCACAGTGTACATTAGAAGCTGAAGCAGCCAAAAGCCCCATACTCACGGTGATAATATTGGACAAATGATCATCCGCTTTTTTTTGTTTCTGCATGCTAGTCTCATATCAAAAGTGAAAAGGTTACTAAAGTTACGAAAATTCTTGTACAACAGAATAAAAATTCAGAAGTGATGTAATGTATTTGTATTGTATTTTTGTACAAAAACTGATTACTGTTTAACCACTTCCCACCCGGCCGTCACGTTATTCTCATCCCTCCCGGAGGGCGTCATATGACATCCTTCCCGGATCGCACATTGTGTGTGCCCGCAGTGCCACACTGGCGAGATCTGTCACCGGCTGTGTACCTCGGACACGGCCAATGACAGAACTGTGTACCTGCCCCATTACCAGGACCAATCACAGCAGGTCCATTGACAGTTGTATACAATGGATGGCTTCCTTTCATGCCATCCATTGTATACAAGTGTGTCTAGCTGTGAATGGTCACAGTGATCACATGCACAGGCTGGGCCAGTCACAGCCCATCTGTGTCATGTGATTAGCCGTGGCTATTCACAATAAAAAAAGCTGAATGAATCGATTTCATTCAGTTAAATGCTTGCTTATAGCAAGTAAATTCTTTGCTGTAAGTAATCAAATTGTGTAAAAAAAATAAATAAATACTGATCACTTCCCCAAAGTAGTACAATGTTACTATGGTAACATCACATTACTGTGATCATAAAACAAGAAAATATGGTATATCCTCCTATTTACTATTGCTAGCAACATAAGAATTAAAAATAGTTCATGTTAACTGCGAGAGTTTAGCTTTGCTTAGGGGTATCCCCATTTTGTGGAATGCTGCTTGACCAGAGATAAAGTGCCCATTGATAATTCAATCAACCCACTGAAAGTCTGTATCCAGCTCTTTGTTTTTACTTTTTGTGAATTATTCTCATGTTGACATTGTACTTAGCTCACTTAAAGTGTTACTAATCCCACAACAGTAATATCAGTCTGTATATGTAGTAAAGCATGCTTGTTATACTCACTGTGGAACTGAAGGGGTTAATCCTCTGCATTGTGTAAAAAAGGATGTTTGATCCTGTCTGCTCTGATCCTCCCCTTCTTCCACTGTCCCCAACTCATCTTCTGATAGAACAGAGCCTTGGGAGCAAGATGCACATACTCAGTTTGATGTGTATTGCTGGAATGTTTTTTTCTTGGGAGAGTGCATGTGATCAGCACATATCCAATCAGCGCTGTCCAGACAGAGGGTCAGGGGTCCTGCAGTCTCATAGGACAGTTAGAGGAGAATGAAACCTCATCCTACAAGCTTTAACCGGTGCTCTGCTGAATACTGATAGAAGTCATAAGACTGCTCTAAGTACTGATAAGAAAAGGCATTTAGGAGTTTGTATTTACTAAAATAATTGCATGTCCATGTTCTGTGTACTGTGGGAGACCAGATATAGTGAATGCAGGGTCCTGGGTTTAGTAACATTTTAATGTGTTCTTAACTGTTTAAATCAGATTTTAATTTTGAGTTTCAGTATACTTTCAACCAGATTTTATTGACTGTTTAGTGACTATTGAATACAACTAAACCAAATGACAGTAGATGTCGGAGACTCATCTCAGCCCAATGACCTGCATAGACTTAATGAGTATTGACCCTAGCATTCTTCTTAAAGTATACTTGGCCCCATGATAGAAATGTGTACACAATGCTCCCGGGCTCTGGTAAGTGTTGGAGCTTCAGACATTTGTGTGCATTAAGAGGAATGTTCATGAGTGCACATCCGTATTCGAACCTGACACAATCCTTCCAGTTATTTAGAAAGTGTCTTCTGACTCCATAAAGATATGAGAGATATGAGCAGAGCGTATCAGGTTTGAGTTTCATGTCTATGCTACAGAGTGACATGTCTGGGAATTTCAGGATGCCTTGAAATTCTTAGCCTCAGTGGAATGGCATAAGGATCTGCATTCTGAAATTTTAAACAAGCCTCTGTAGTTTATTAGGAAGTAAACAAGAGTCAGTCTGCATAATATGTTCTATGTTTCTAGACAGACTGTCATATTGAAAAAAAACTGCATCTCTCTTGCAAATTGCTTACATCTACCTTGTCTCTTTCAGTGATATATTTGATGCCATGTTTCCTGTCAATCACATCGCTGGTGAGACTGTCATACTGCAAGGTAAGAATATCATAAATGTGCAAATGTCAAGACTGCTGAGAAGGCATTAGTCAACCACAGATTCCCAGTACCCAAAAATTATACACCTCCCTTTCCCTGAAATAACAACACTAAATTAATATCTATGTTGAAAGAGCAAAGCAGCAGATCATTGGAAAAAAAACACAACTTTATTTCAGCACATAAGAAAACCCAACAAATGACATTACTAGGATGTGTGAGTACCCAAGTATCATAGCATAGCCTAAAAACCCAACTTAAGCCATGTCTAAACCCAAGAGTTTTCCTTTTTCAGGCTTTTTTCCATTATTTTCATTTGATGTTTAGTGTACATTAAGTGTTGGTCACTGATCCACTTGTGCGCCAGAATCTATATTTATCTATCATTGTCCTAGGGTGACAACTCTTACCGCACTGTGTCTGTGGAGATGTAGTGTTGTCACCATAGATGAAGAGACGGTTTCTAAATTCCTCCGAGATGGATGGTAACGTTGATAAGAATGTGGTACGGCACTGCCGTTCTTGTTTCCAATCTGGTCACCTCACGCGTAGATTAACGCAACTCCCTTTTTTTTGGCCTTCCGCTCAAGTCCCTCCATAAACTACAGCTGGTTCAGATCTCTGCTGCACACATTATCACCACAACCCCATCCTTTAACCTTTTCACGCCAACAGTATGCAAATATGCGGCCTCTCCACGGCTGGGCCTTGACACCGAGCGGCCGGTTATTTGCATACCATTTGTAAACAGACATGTGCAGAGTGCGCGTTCCCAGCACATGTGTCGGTGCCCCACGGAAAGGTCCCAATCTTTCCTTGCAATCGGGATCTTTCCGATCATGTGACTGCCGTGACAGCCAATCACAGCGGTCACGTGACCCTAAACCGCACCCGCCATGTGAGAAACCCCTTAAAGGGCCAGGAGGCGCCAGCGTGAAGGGGTTAATCACATCACTCCTGCCCTTCAGCACCTTCACGGGCTTCTTGTATTGATTTCAAGATTCTATCATTTACCTTTAAGATCGTCCACAACCTCGCTCCACCTTTCTGAATTCCTGCATATGAACAGACCCTCCAGCACTTTCAGGTCTTCTTCTTCCATCCATTTCAATGCTTCATTTGCCTGCCTGACCACTATGGGACTAAGAGCCTTTAGCCACTCTGCCCCTCAACTTTGGAACTGCCACCTGACATCTGCAGCATTGACTTCCTATGCATCTTCAGATCACATCTCAAAACTCATCTCTGTAAACAAGCATACTCTGTCTGACTTAATTGGTTTGTTTTGTAATTAATGTTTATATGATGTATATTTTATTTATTTATTTATTGTTTCTTTGTTGCTATTCTTGTAAGATGACTTTGTGTTTGGAAAGGCGCCTATAAATAAAATGTATTATCAGGAAGTTATCAGCTGACAACATTTCAGGCAGGATCAAAAGGTTTTTTGCCTTCTATTGGTTTACTCAGTTTCAAGACCCCTCACTCCTTTACTTAAAGGACCAAAAGCTGTTTTGGCCCTACTTCTCATATGGATCACAGGAGTGCACTTCGTTCTACACTTCTGTGATGTTTTGAGTCAAAAGCAGGCTAAAGCCTGCTATTGGCTAACGTCTCTGATCCAGTCCAGACTCTGGAGAGATCCCAACTTTAATGTCAAGGTCCACCCATATGTCTTGACTGGGGGGTGGCTCAGCCTCTCAGCAAGCCGCTGAGAGCCTGAGCCAGCCACTCCCCCCCACTACACAGCCCTGCTTTCCAGTGAGCGCAGGAGGTGCATAGCAGAGAGCCGGTGACTTACAGTCACTGTTTCTTTGTTCACTGAAGACCGAGAACTGAATGATCATGTGTCTTTGATCACTCCATTCTCGGTCTTAGGGCTCATGTGCACGGGGCATTTGGAAAACTCTTCTGACTGCTGGAAACTGACTGCTAGAAAACGTAGGTTAAAAAAGTCAGTTTAGCTGCGTTTGCATACCATGTTTATGTGCATTTGCGTTTAGAAGCGTTTTTAAAAGATAATCTCAGGCGACCTTCCCAAATGCCCAGAATAAATAGTAAATAATTAACTATTTCAGACATTTTGAGAGAAATAGAGAGAGCAGAAGCTGCGTTGGGATTACCTGTCTTTTTTGGTTGTAGTCACTATGGATCCCATCATGAGCATAATGCGGCACGTTCTACCATTTTTTCCTTCACACGAAACCTGGAACTGATTGCTCTGGTCTACTAGGTCCATTTCAATACATAATAAATGCTTTGCATGCATTTTTGATGAAGAAAAAAATGCTCTGGTCAGCATCTGGATATGGACCTGTCAAAAAACATGTCTAAACGTAAACGCGGTTAACTGCGTATACAGGCGTTCACACGCGCTTACAAGCAAATGGCATTTGAAACGGCAGTAAAATCTACTCCTGAATGCAATTTTAGTGTGTTCAAAAAACGACTGTAAACTCAACTGTCTGTAAATGACTATGTGTACATGGACACATAGGAAAACATTAGGGAGAGTTCAGGGGCTGCTGAAAAAAACGCTCAACAGGTCCTGAACGTCAGTTTAGCAGCTGCAGTGTACATGAGCCCTCAGAAGTGGCTGGGAACAGATGCAGCCTGTGAGTATAGATGTTTGTTCTTTTCTTTTATTATGTAACTGTAAATACCTCCACCTCACCAATAACACAGTCAATAGTAACCCCTATTGGGGGGGTTTAGTCATGTACATAAACTACCCTGCCATGCTACTAGCTCTCAGGGATCCCTTTTTCCATAGGTCAGAGGGTCTTCATTCAGCACTATCAATTGGGAGCCATTGTCTAGAGGATTTATTAACCACCTGCCATCCGGCCATTGTATATAAACGGCCAGACAGTGGCAGTGCAGGGTCGGGTGGCCGTTTATAAACCCTGCTTGTGCATGCTCCCTGGGAGCGCGCAGCACCGCAATCCGGTGCCCGCTGTGTCCTCTGGACACAGTGGAACACCGATCATCGGACGGGACTTCTGTACAAGGTCCTGATCATGTAATCACTGATTGGCCAATCAGTGATCACATGCAGAGTAGTAAGCAAGATGTCACTTGTGACATCATTGCTTACTGCGTGTGAAATCTGTGATCACAGAGGTCACATGGTACAAGGCTATTCACAACAGCCTTGTACCATGTGACAAGCTGTGACCAATTACAGCTTACTCAGTAGTTCCCAATGGCTGCAAGAATGCAGGCAGAGAGAAGGAGAAATTATTTCTTTTACATCCTTTATGGGTGTACAAGCAATCAGTGTAAAAAAACACTGTACTGCTAGGGTGACAGTATGTAAAAAAATATAATAAAAAAAAAATAATATAAAAAAAAGTAAAAAAAAAATGTTTAAAAATTTTAATTTTTGGTTATAAATTAATTTGGGTTATTTTATTTTGTACAAAAAATATAACGGAATACATTTTGGCCAAGATTTATGATGAAATACTATTTATTAGCAAAATTGTATAAGAAAAACACTTTTTTCAAAATTTTTGGACTTTTTAATTTACATAGCAAAAAAAATTCAAATCCCAGTGGTGAATAAATACCACCAAAATAAAGCTTTATCTGTCTCAAAAAATGCTAAAAAATTCATATGGGTACAGTGTTGCACGACCGCGCAATTGTCATTCAAAGTGTGATAGCACTGAAAGCTGAAAATTGGCCTGGACAGGAAGGGGGTAAAAGTGTCCGGACTGGAAGGGGTTAAAGGGAATCTCACCCACTCTTTGCCCATTCACAATGAAAACTAGATGACACAGACATTTCATCAGCTGGGTAGATTTTGCTACATGCCGAATCTTACTCCGTTTGCAGGCTGCTTGTATATCTGCAGAATGCAGCAATAATGAGTGACCATGGCATGTGCACCCAGAATGGCCATTAGTCTTTATGGCCAGACCCTATGTGTGCAAAAAATGTGAAAGTGCATGAAGTATATGCTGCCTGATCACTAAACAGGTCTGGCAGTTTCGTCTTCATCTCAGGCCTATTTATAGTCATGCAGTTTTTGCAACCTATTAGGAGAGTGAGGAATTTTATTTTGTTGCTTCATTTCCACTGTAATTTGTACCTGACGTGGCCTAAAATGTGACAACTGTGCTCTTGCAGTCATTTTTACAGGACGACCACGCCTAGGGAGAGTAGCAACAGTGCTAAACTTTCTCCATTTGTAGACAGTCTGTCTTACCGTGGACACATGAACATCAAGGCTTTTGGAGATACTTTTGTAACCCTTTCCAGCTTCATGCAAGTCAACAATTCTTGATCGTAGGTCTTCTGAGAGCTCTTTTCTGCGAGGCATGGTTCACATCAGACAGTGCTTCTTGAAACCAGTAAACCCAAAACAGGTGTGTGTTTTTTAAGGGCAGGACAGCTGTCAGCAACACATCCAATATCATCACACTGATTGGAGTCAAGGTTGGCTCACTCCTGGCTCCAATTAGCTCTGGGAGAAGTCATTAAGCTAGGGCCTCACATACTTTTTCCTCCCTGCACTGTGAATGTTTACATGTTACGTGCAATTAAACCATGACAACATCTAATGTTTGTGTAGTATTATGTTCAGCAGACTGTGTTCTTCTATTGTTGTGACTTAGATGACGTTCAGAGCACATTTTATGCCCAATTCATGCAAAACTCCACGCGGTTCACATACTTTTTCTTGCAACTGTATAAATGCCAGAGTTTTTTCCTGAAACTCATTAGTAGTGAAAAGCTGGCTTGGATAAGCCACAGAATGTCTTCAAGATTACAGATCAAGTCTTGTTTAAATGACTAACTAGATAATGTTGCTTATGTGGGTTTAAGATCTAGTTTATATTTACAGCTGTGGGAGTGGTAAAAATAGGCAGTTGAGCTGCGGTTTTATTGCCCCCTGACCATCCCTCTTAAACTGCAAAAGCAGATGGATGGGGTTGTGTATACAAAATAATACCCTCCTGCAGTGTTAAAGTGTTACTACACCCACAACAGTAAAATCAGTCTGTATATGCAGTGAAGCAGGCTTGTTATACTCACTGTGGAACCTAAGAGGTTAATCCTCTACATTGTGTCAAAAGGCTGTTTGATCCTGACTTCTCTGATCATCCCCTTCTTCCAGTGTCTCCCTCTCATCTGATAAGACATAACGTGTGGAGTCACTCTGCACATGCTCAGTTTGGTGTGTATTGCTAGAGAGGTTTTTTTTTTTCTTGGGAGAGAGCATTTGATCAGCACAGGGCCAATTGGCGCTGTTCAGACTAAGGTCAGGGGTCCTGCATCCTCCTAGAGCAGAATGAAAACTACTCCTACAAGCTTTAACCAGTGCTGGACACTGATAGAAGTCACAAGACTGCTCTAACTGCTGATGAGAAAAGGTATTTAGCAGTTTATATTTACTAAAATAATTGCAATTCCGTGTTCTGTGTACTGTGGGAGACCAGATATATTGATTGCAGGGTCCTGGGTTTAGTAACACTTTAAGTGGGTAATACTGCTGATTCAAGTGAATGGGGCCGCACCACAACTGCCCTGCAACCACGTACATTGTGGCGCTATGGTGCGAGCTTTACAGGGCTAAAACAGGCGGTGAGGAGTTGACATAACACCTCCCAGCCACCTGTCAAATGCCCTCTGAAAAGAGATCCACTGTGGTTTGCTCTTCAGAAGGGAACCACAAGTGTAATGGAGCCCTTAAACACCAGATATCCATTACTTACAATACAGTTTCATCTGACAGGCATTATTTCCAGCATCATTTTAGTTTTGAGTGCCAGGAGTTTAGCTGGGGTCTTTTTTGGTGCAGGGGACAGTGCCCTACTTTAAGTGACCCTGTCAGGATAAAAGACAAACCTAAATGAAGGTGCCCTGTAAGAAATAGAGTTTTATACTTACCTCTCCAGTAACCCATGTCACCTACCTCCCCTCTGTTACAGTGCTGTGGCCTTGGTTTCTTTGGCATTCCACACTTCTGGGAATGCTGGATTTCGGTTCCCCACTGTGTGCTATGGCTCCATCCTTTGACCCTTCAACACTGCTGTTTTCTGCAGTGACATAGACCCCTAGAGGATGGAACCACAGAGTAGAAGATGTGTCAAATGTTGAAGAGACTGAGGCTGCAGAACTGGAACGGGAGGAAGGTAGGATACATGGCTCACCAGAGAGGTACATGTAAGAGCTCCTTTCTAGAAGGGCACCTTTATTTGTTCTTGTTTTTTATTATGTTGTTGTTCTTGTTGTTCTTGTTTTTTATTATGACAGGGTGTCTTTAGGGCCCTCTCACAGTAAACCTTTGTGTAACCCTAACCATCACACTAAACCAGACCCATCCTTCTTCTGCCAAAAGTTAGCAGCAATGAAGTGCAAATACCACATCTGACTGATCCATATTGGTAATGATTACAGCCAAGAAAGACTTAACGATACTCCATACTCAAGTTAGACTTTACTAGACATTATTATTATTATTATACAGGATTTCTATAGCGCCAACAGTTTGCTCAGCGCTTTACAATATAAAGGGAGACAATACAGCAACAATCCAGTTCAATACAAGAGGGATATGAGGGCTCTGCTCGTTGGAGCTTACAATCTAGGAGGGAGGGGCTAGTGGTACAAAAGGTAGTAACTGTGGGGGATGGACTGATAGGAGGAGTAGAAAATTCCATTATTAGCTGAGGGCAGGATAGGCTTCCTTGAAGAGATCGGTTTTCAGAGGTTGCCTAAAAGTGAGCAGAGTAGGCGATAGTCTGATAAATTGGGGTAGAGAGTTCCAGAGGATGGGGGAAGCTCTGGAGAAGTCCTGGAGATGAGCATGGGAGGAGGAGACAAGCGAGCCAGAGAGTAGGAAGTCTTGTGAGGAGCAGAGAGTATGGTTTGGGTGATATTTAGAGACAAGACATGAGGCATGAAATGAAATCTGATTGGTTGCTGTGGGGTGCTACTAGGGATGCACCAACACCATTTTTTTTTACAGCGAGTATGAATAGCAATACTTCTTTTTTTTTTGTACTCGCCGACACCAATCATGGATACCTGCAGGCAACTGTTTTGTTTACACTTCAGCTGTCAGCAGGGGAACACCGCTGACAGCTGAATGAGTCATCGGTCGTTAACTACTTCCCGACCGGCCGTTGCATATAAACGGCCGGACGGTGGCACTGCAGGGTTGGGTGGCCGTTTATAAACGGCCTCCCCGCGCCCTGCTTGTGTGCGCTCACCGGGAGAGCGCAGCACCGCGATACGGTGCCCGCTGTGTCCTCCGGACACAGTGAAACACTGATCGTTGGACGGACCTCTGTACGAGGTCCCGATCATGTGATCACTGATTGGCCAATCAGTGATCACATGCAAAGTAGTAAGCAAGATGTCACTTGTGACATCATTGCTTACTACGTGTGAAATCTGTGAATGATCACAGAGGTCACATGGTACAAGGCTATTCACAACAGCCTTGTACCATGTGACAAGCTGTGACCAATCACAGCTTACTCAGTACTTCTCAATGAGTGCAAGAATGCAGACAGAGAGAAAGAGAAATGATTGCTTTTACATCCTATATGGGTGTAAAAGCAATCAGTGTAAAAAAAAAAAAAAATCTTCATCACCCCCCACAAGTAGTACAGTGTCACCATGGTGACACTGTACTGCTAGGGTGACAGTATGTAAAAAATAAAAAATAATAATATTAAAATGTAAAAAAAAATGTTTAAAAATTATAATTTTTGGTTATAAACTAATTTGTATTTTTTTTTTTTTTACTAAAAAGATAACGGAATAAATTTTGGCCAAGATTTATAATGGAATATTATTTATTTGCAAAATTTTATTAAAAAAACACTTTTTTTCAAAATTTTGGGACTTATCCATTTACGTAGCAAAAAAAATTAAAATCCCAGCGGTAAATAAATACCACCAAAATAAAGCTTTATCTGTCTCAAAAAAATGTTAAAAAATTCCTTTGAGTACAGTGTTGCATGACCGCGCAATTGTCATTTAAAGTGTGATAGCGCTGAAAGCTGAAAATTGCCCTGGTCAGGAAGGGGGTAAAAGTGTCCGGTCTGGAAGTGGTTAAGGACGCAGTGGCACTGCTCCTTAACCACTAATTTCCAGCTTTTTTTTTTGCTACCTTTTTTTGATTACATTTCAGCTATCAGCACGAGAATCCCGCTGACAGCTGATAAAACTGAGCCTGAAGGTATTGATTTCAGGTATCGGAGCATTTGCACAAGTACCGATATTCATACAGTTGCTTAGCATTGGCACCAATACCGGTATCAGAATTGGTGCAGCCCTTTAGTTGCCACAGTTTGCCCACCTTTTTTGCTCTTTACAGCGTGCAGTGCTTCGTAGGATAACTATAGATATCTGCTCAGGTTACCTGATCCGGCTATATACGTCTAAGATATAATTGACTTGCAAGTTAATCTTGCTTCCTGCACATCATTGTATACAGTCTTTTCTTTTTTTGACACGCACAGCAATAATATACTGCAGTGTGGGTTTGGCACAGACTTTACTTTAAACAATGCTTTGAGAGCTCTGGTGACTGTGCTGTCTCTGATGACAGGCCTAAATATGGAATTATTGGAACACGGGGACCTTGAATGTGTCTGTAGCCCTTTGTTCTCTTATGTAACAAGGTTATGCTGTGTTATAATTTCCTAATAAGCTTTCATTTTTTTTAATCCAACGTTCCCAAGTAAGTTTTGTTTATAATGTTTGTTATTTTATATATTTTAGACCATCTGAAAGCAACTAGCATATGTTTTAATATTTACATGGATGTCTTAAAGGCTTGGTTCACATCTATGCATGCTGCATGTAGGACAGCTCATCATTTCAATGGGCTGCCCTATGCGCAAGAAACGCAGGGAAAGAAGTCCTCAACCCTTTTGTAAAACTGTCATGCATTGAACTGCATGGACTCCCTTACATCAATGGTGATGTGCTTCATTACAATATTTATTTATTATATTTTACTTATATAGCGCTGTCAATTTACACAGCTCTTTACATATATATTGTACATTCACATCAGTCCCTAACCCTCAAGGGGCATACAATCTAAGGTCCCTAACTCATATTCATATGCAAGGGCCAATTTAGACAGGATCCAATTAAACTACCAGCATGTTTTTGGAGTGTGGGAGGAAACCAGAGTACCCAGAGGAAACTCACGCAGGCACAGGGAGAACATGCAAACTCCAGGCAGGAGGTGCCGTGGCTGGGATTCAAACCAATGACCCTAGTACTGCCAGGCGGAAGTGCTAACCATTTAGCCGCTGTGCTGCCCATATCATTATATTGTTGTTCAGTGGAAGAATGCTAATCTTACTGACCGCTAAAAAGATCATCAGTGGAAGAATGCCACTGACTCTTCCAAACGTATATGGCTCAGGAACTATGAGGCATCAGATTTGGGGTGGGGGGAAGTTTGTTACTGCTCAGGGAACTCTTACATAGACAAAAAATGTTATTTATATATATCAATATTGTACCGCGCTCCAATATATACAACTGTGAGTGATATTATAATTTTAAAGTGATATTATAAATAACTAAGTGTATCACCAATAATTCAGTAATAATCTAAATCTATTATATTTAAATCCATAATTAATATAAATATATAAATAAATTATAATGAATTGTAAAAGAATCGATTAATATTTTTGAATAAAAAATTTTGGTGTAGAGAATTAATAAAAAATTATGGTGAAATGTAAAGGAATCAATTCATATTTTTGAATAAAAAATTATGGTGAAATGTAAAGGAATCAATTAATATATTTGAATAAAAAATATGGTGCAAAAAATTAATAAAAAATGTAAATATAAAATATGTAAATATATAAGTGGAAAAAAAAAAAAATGGGAATGACAGTTCAGTTCAGTTTCAAACTACATCCCCCAGAGGAAGCTACGAGTCCCTGTAGCGTAACGCGTAGGGGAGGGGCGGTGACGTCATCACGCATCCACAGAGGAACGGCGAGTATATTCAGTGAAGACAAACACACCTGCAAGGCTGTTTGTAGTAGGATCTGGACACATTTTATACAAAGCGCTACTTTTAATTATACCATGTGAGTGGGAGATCAGAAGCTTAATAAACAACTGTTATCCCGGATAAGACACTATGTTTCTTTTCCCTTCTCTGTATGTATCGTATATGGAGGAATAAGCCAAGCAGCCAGTGGAGAAAGTCCTATTGAGAAGGCTGTGTTGAGGAGAGAAGAGAGGAGAAAGGAGAGAAAGGCTCACGCCGTGAACACTGATCTATCACACAGATTAGACTGAACTACAACACCATCTCAATTCGTATGAACTGAACTGTCATTCCCGTTTTTTTTTTTTTTTCCACTTATATATTTACATATTTTATATTTACATTTTTTATTAATTTTTTGCACCATATTTTTTATTCAAAAATATTAATTGATTCCTTTACATTTCACCATAATTTTTTATTCAAAAATATGAATTGATTCCTTTACATTTCACCATAATTTTTTATTAATTCTCTGCACCAAAATTTTTTATTCAAAAATATTAATCGATTCCTTTACAATTCATTATAATTTATTTATATATTTATATTAATTATGGATTTAAATATAATAGATTTAGATTATTACCGAATTATTGGTGATACACTTAGTTATTTATAATATCACTTTAAAATGATAATATCACTCACAGTTGTATATATTGGAGCGCGGTACAATATTGATATATATAGCTAACATCCATACACCTGGAGAGGGTGTAATAAGTACCTGGCGATCTAATATTTTATATAATTGAGTTAAGCACGTAATGAATTAATTAGTATTTCACATATTTATTATTTATAGCACTTTTTATGCACGCAATCAATTGCCTTAAGAGTAAGAAAACTTCTAGTGGCTCACAAGTATTTACTTAATTTGTATCAAAAAATGTTACTGCTGTGGGCAAAAATCCTACCTTTACAAAATAGCCCCCCCCCCCACGTAGTTGTAGTTTCTTTCTTTTTGCCAAAGATTCAATGCTTTGCATATGAGGATTTCAGCCTGCAATTCTGATAGGCCTACACTTGTTATTAAAAAGTACTACTATCTACTTAAAGTTAAATGCTCTACTTTTAATAAATAAATAGTGTATATTCCCAAAACCCTGGGAAACATTCCCCAGTACATTATTTTATTCATATATGTGCCCAAGCAACATGACTTTTTTCACCAGTCACTGGCACCAGCTGTAGATACATCAGCACCGCTTCCCTGAACTTCCCATTGGGGGAGTGCACTCATTGTGTAATGTGATAAGGGTCTCCTGCAGCTGTCCATCAATTAGCTTTGAGAAGGTGGAGGAAGGGGAGTGTCTTACTATTTAGCTTTGTTTTTATGCTGACACGGGACATTCCGCTTTAGTCCCAGCTGGTAGCACACACACAGTATTGGCTCCTTAGGGCCATGCAAAGGAAAGGAGCCACCCTGTAACTGTAAAGCTATGCTAGTGCTTAGGGGAAGGGTAAAGCCATACACACACAATTTTGTTTGGAATGATCAGTAAATGTTAGTTGCCGGCATGCGCACAACTCTATGCACACTGTCCCATAGTCCCTAGTCCATCTTGGGAGCAAGCAAGAAAGGGTGGCTACGATCCTACAAAATGCGGTACCGTGGAAGATGAACATAGCCAACTTCTAACAGGAAGTCATCGGGTCACAACAGCAAAAAAAAAAAAAGGAACTTGGGAGAGCTGGAAGAGGCTAGGAACAAGAGAAGGTACCTTTTGGCGTTAAGAGTAGATACTTGAATAGAATAATTTCTTTTTATATCAGAGTTTAGTGTCACTTTAAGGTCAATTTCATATAGCCATACAAACTTTTCTCGTTTGGTAGTTGAAAAGGCACAGTAATTACCAGGAGAACATTCCAGTTTCTTCTGCCTCTATGGGCTGCTTGTGATCGGGTAACAATGCTGCCCATAGTGTTGTCATTGTCTCCCTTGGGTGCTTTCCTGTTGAGGAACCTCAGGTAGACCGCTAATGCACAGCACGCCTTATAGGTTTTCTTAACTTAAATATTTTATTGTTTTCAAATCACCATATTAAATGTACAAAAGCTAATAAAACAGACAGTATACATTACACATTTCTGTCATAACACTCCCTTAATAACCTTAATCTCGGTGACCTTTTACCCCTCCCCTTACCTATTTCACATATTCAAGGTATACCTCTGAATTTTTAAACTGTACCCACTTTTCCCAACTTTTACGAAATACCTCCATTTTATCTTCCTCCATATGGTAAAGTTCCTCCATTCTATATATCTTCTCCACTCTTTCTACCCAATCCTTTATTTTCCTGTTGTTTCTTCCAAAACTTGGGTCAGTCCCTTCGCTGCATTTAAATAATACAATAATCCAGTTTTTTTAACCACCTCCCGTTGTATATAAACTACCGGACGGTGGCAGTGCAGGGTCAGGTGGCTGTTTATAAATGTCCTCCCCGCACCCTGCTTGTGCGAGCTCCTCTGGACACAGTGAAACGCCGATCGTCGAACGGAACCTCTGTATGAGGTCCCGATCATGTGATCACTGATTGGCCAATCAGTGATCACATGCAAAGTAGTAAGCAAGATGTCCCTTGTGACATCATTGCTTACTACATGTGAAACCTGTGAATGATCACAGAGGTCACATGGTACAAGGCTATTCACAACAGCCTTGTACCATGTGACAAGCTGTGACCAATCACAGCTCACTCAGTAGTTCTCAATGACTGCAAGAATGCAGACAGAGAGAAAGAGAAATGATTGCTTTTACATCCTATATGGGTGTAAAAGCAATCAGTGTAAAAAAAAAAATCTTCATCACCCCCCACAAGTAGTACAGTGTCACAATGGTGACACTGTACTGCTAGGGTGACAGTATGTAAAAAAAAAACAAAAACATAATATAAAAAAATAAAATAAAAAACAGAATAAGTTTTGGCCAAGATTTATGATAAAATATTATTTATTTGCAAAATTTTATAAGAAAAACACTTTTTTTCAAAATTTTTGGACTTTTTCATTTACATAGCAAAAAAAATGAAAATCCCAGCAGTGAATAAATACCACCAAAATAAAGCTTTATCTGTCTCAAAAAAATGGTAAAAAATTCATATGGGTACAGTGTTGCATGACTGCACAATTGTCATTCAAAGTGTGATAACGCTGAAAGCTGAAAATTTCCCTGGACAGGAAGGGGGTAAAAGTGTGCGGACCAAAAAGAAGGCAAGTCTCAGGGTCCTTAGGAATATTTACCTCTGTTATTTTCTGAATTATATTCACTATGCCCTCCCAGTATTCTTGAATTTTGTGACACTCCCACCATAAGTGTACCATTGTACCTCTCTCTCCACATCCCCGCCAACATAAAGGTGAGTTGTCTCCACTTATTCTATGCGCTACATTCGGTGTAATATACCATCTTACTAAACACTTAGAATTCATTTCCCTTTCCTTCATAGGTTTTATTAAACCATATATGTTTTCAGTTATAAACCCATGACCATACCCTCTGTAGTGCCTACTAGTGTTTGACTGACAGCCATGTGGCAGAATCTGGAAGTATTTTTGAGCCTAAAGGGTCACTTTAAATGTATTTATTTATTTATTTTTGAAATAGACATCAAGCACTATAGAAATACACATCTTTATTTATCCATATTTATTTAATGTCTTTCAGGTGATGAAGGTGACAACTTTTATGTCATCGATCAAGGAGAAGCTGATGTGAGTAGTGCTGTAGATCTATAGTCATGCAGTATTTGTATATCCTGTACAGTATATGTGTGTGTGCGTGTTTGAGTGTCCTTGTTCTCCCGCCAGAGACAAGCATTAGCATTACATCATGAAAGCTGTATGCTACCCACAAGCCTTTTCATTACATTTTATGGTCAAACATTAAAAAAAAACGAAGAAAAACCCAAGAAAATACTTTTTTGTGTTGACAGGACTATGTATTTATTCTGTTAAGTGTACAAAGCATTGAATATTTTTAGCATGATGTATGCACTACGTTATTTTACCCATTCCACTTGGAAGTTATTTTTTTTTTAATTGCAAAGCATTGGCTTATTTAAAGGAAATTCACTTCCTTTAACTAGCTTTATATAGTTCTGCTTTTGGTAATTTAAAGTATAACGAAAGGCAAAACATTTCTTTAGATTTGGATAGAGTGGTGATAAGAATCTTTGCCAGGTTTTTTTTTTTTGCCACTCTTATCCCTGTTATTGAGAGTCCATCTCTTTAATTGTCCTGGTTATCAATGTGACCAGGAATGAAGGTATGGGTATATTCCAAATTTTGAGTTTCTACTACTATAGAACAAGAATAGAGGGGACATTTTTTAATGAGGACATGATAAGCTTCGGTGCCCGTTCATATATGCGCGGATAGGATGCGGTTTGAACTGCATCCAATCCACATGACATGTGAAAAAACATTGCTTCCTATGGCGCCTGTTCACCTGTGTCTGGTGCACTGGCGGTGCAAATTCAGTGTGGTTTTAAAAAGGGAAATGTTTGATTTCTTAGCAGTGCGGTCCGGTTCAGGTGCTGATTACAGGCTATTGACTTCAATGGAAACTGTTTCTAAACCTGACATGTGTGAACAGGATAAAATCCTGAGCTGATCCTGTCCTAAACCTGATGTAAATCTGACCTGAACCGGTGAACAGCTATTGTATCAATTAGCTGTGAAACCTGAGCTTCAATCTGCACTGTACATCTGTGAATCAGCTTTCAAGCATTAGAGCTGATTCACACATATGTGGTGCGGATTGAAGCTCAGGTTTCACAGCTAATTAATACAGTAGTTGTTTTGCAGTTCCTGTCAGGTTTACATCAGGTTCAGGACAGGATTAGCTCAGGACCTTTTCCTGTTCACACATATGCGGTGCGGATTGAAGCTCAGGTTTCACAGCTAATTGATACAGTAGCTGTTCACAGGTTCATGGCAGGTTTACATCAGGTTCAGGTTTACATCAGGTTCAGGAAAGGATTAGCTCAGGATCTTATCCTGTTCACACATATGCGGTTTAGGAACGGTTTCCATAGAAGTCAATAGCCTGTAATCCACACCTGAACCTGAAGCCACTGCTCAGAAATTGGACATGGCTCATTATAAAACCGCAATGAATCCACACAGTGCACTGGACATATGTGAACAGGCACCATAGGAAGCAATGTATTTTCACATGTCATGCGGATTGGATGTAGTTCAAACTGCATCCAATCTGCATATATGTGAACTGGCACGTAGTCATTTTGTTTAGTCCAATCAGTAAACTGTATCATCTGTGACATCATGTGTTGTCATTGTCCTTGTCTGCTTTCTGTTTTTTTGTAGTGGCTATCTTGAGCCATGGCCACTATGCCATTGCCTTCTGAGGCTCTCTTCTGCTTGCTACAGTTCTTGTATTGGGCATCACTGGGGTCATGGAGATTCTTGTGGGCACCCATCAGGCAGATGAGTCGCCATACCCAGTATGAACTCTTTCAAATCCTCCAATTTGTTTACAGTCTTGAAGTTGCTAGAAGGAGAAATAGACTGGTTGTTAGATGCAAAAAATATACAAAACCTCATCCTTTTTGCATCTAACAACTTGCATTTCTAACATACAGTTTCAGACACTTTCATTGATGGCTATGTGGCCAAAAACACGCCATTCTGCCAGAAAAAGCCTGTGTATTTGTTTACTCTACAAAGGACACTCAGGTGTGAACTGGGAACCTTTGAATATAATGGGCATCTTCATGTTGAGTGTTGTCATGCTTTGGGAAATGCAGAACAAGTCGCTCAGGTGTGAATGGAGGCTAAAAACCCTGAGACTGCTGGGTGCTGCTTTGTTTTATGTTATGTCAGCAGCCCCAGCAGACTCAAAGCTGTCATTGAAGTGGTAATCAAAAGTGTTTCCCGTCATTCTCCTCTGGAAGCTACATAAAAGGTTATGTTAGAAGATAAAAGAAAGGATCGAGGAGCTTGACCAGCACAGACAGTAATTACTCCCAGAAAAGGAGAGGGCTATGATGTGCAAGGAGGGAGGGGATTGTGCTACGGAATTGAATCTGTCAAATTTTCAAGCAAATACAGAGGCACAGTGAAAGTGAATAACAAATAATTTTTGGAGAGGAATAATGCTGCGAGTAAAGATTAAAATTCTTGATTTTTCTGTGCTTTTTATCTGCAATATTTTTTACCATAGAAATACAGAAAGGAGCACCAGACCAAAGTCTGTTAAAAGAGTCCAAGTTCATTTTAATTTTTTATTAAAAAAGTAATAAAATATAGCCAACGCATTTTGCAGGCAACACCGCTCCCCCTTTATTAGGGCTCAACACAGGATAAGACTTGGATGGATTCAAAGAAAACAGTGACTTCACAGATCTATATTAGAACCAGTATTCAGGCTGTTTTTCCATGAGGAGGTGTCATGTTGTTCCTCCATGAGGAGAGTTCAGTGCTAGATCACTTAGGTGACACCTCGAGTCTGCTGGGGTTGCTGACTTAACATAAAACAAGGCAGCGCCCAGCAGAGTTGTCAGGGTTTTTAGCCTCCCATTCACACCTGAGCAATTTGTTGTGCTTTTCCCAAAGCGTGAGGATGCTCAACATGAAGGCTCCCATTATATTCAATGGTTCCCGAATCATACCTAAGCATTGGCTGTTGTGTGATGAAGGGGGAGTGGTGTTCTCCTGAAACTCTTTGGAAGTTTTTTATGACTTTTTTTACCTAAAAAAAATAAATTATCTTGGACTCCTTTCTGTATTTCTATGGTTTTAGAGGCTGTTGGGTCCCATCGAGGGAAGCCTTGACTAAACGTCCAAGTCTAAAATTTCCCATACTCTTTGAGTATGTTGTTCTGCCATTTTTTAAGTTAATGACAGGTTATCTTTAACCTACACTTAGGTTGTATTCTGTAATAATATTCTAAATGTATGTGTCCATTTATCTGTCTGAATTTCAAGCATTACAGTGATATACTTCTTGAGACAAATATCCCGTAACTAATTCCTGTTGTACAAAATCAGTCCTCTCAGAAGGAGACAAACTATTGACTAATGATTTAATGAGCACTACAAATGTTCCTGAGAATCTAGGATGGTGTTAAGTCCCTGTGTTGTACTAATGATGCCGTCTTAACTCCCTGACAAAGGAGCTATCACTTTACCTCCTGTTAAATAACAGCAGCTCCAAGGAAAGAGCTTGTCGGTAAGGAGTCCACAAGGAAGGAATGCACCTGAGGGGAACATCAGCCCTGAAGGGAAGACATTTACTAGTCATTTGTGGCTCATTTCTGCTGAGTGGCTACGGGAAGATCTATGGCCCATTTCCGCTGCCAAAACCCTGCTTTACTCACGCTCTGAAGAAGGATATTACTAATCTGTACTCTATGTTACCTCCTCCAGTTATGTGGAATAGACAATGGGTCACACACAGCCTGATGAGTAATGCTGGACTTTAAGTAACGTAATCTTTTTTTTTTTAGAACATCATAAAAATACAGAATTGTGGCTTCGCACAAAATATTGATACTGGAAATTTGATTAATGTCATGATGGAAATATTTGGTGGTTAAGAAGTAAATATATGAATAGGGTCATAGACAGCTGTTATAAAAAAAAAAATTAAAGAGAACCTGTTATTAGAGAAAACATATATATGAACTGGGACAATAAGGTCCCTTTATCTACCTCTATTGTAATAGTACTGCGTTCCAGCTTTCCCTGCATGCCCCAGGTACCTGTGGACCTTGGAGATATATAATATGAAAAACAAAACACAGGTGAAAGCATTCCAATGTCAGATGCCATCTTCTATATTTCATTACAACAGAGTACAACAGGCAGATGAGACTTTTTAAATTTCACGCTAACCAGTGCTTAATTGGAGAGACTCTCTGATTAAGCATTATTTAGCATGAAACACGTAAGAGATGTCATTTGCCCGTTGTAGCCCATTTTAATAAAGTAAGTAAGCTTGCATCTGACATTCGAGTGCTGTCATCTGTTTTTTTTTTTTGCGGGCAAAAGTGGACCGACCTGGAGCATTAATACTTTTTTTCATACCTGAGAATCTGAGTGCAGATATCCCACCACACTTTGCTTTGCATCTGAGCGATAACAGGCATACCTACATTTTCTCTTGATGGTAAACCAGAGCGCTCCTTGGATGGGCTTAAGCTGAAGGACTTTGTTTTGACAATTTAATTAAAAAATTTCAAGACACGGGGTGAATTTTTATTTTTCGTGTGATCAGTCGTTTCCTGGCAAGAAGGAGCTGCCAAATAAAAGACAAACATATACAGTATATGCTCATAAGGAAACAAATGTTTATATTCACTGAAGGTGAATAGTCCTTTTGACAAGTCGTATCTTCTTCTTGTTCATTATCACACTTACACAGTGTATAATAGTATCCAGTGACAGCAATGAATTGTTCCTTGAAATATGCATGTACAGTCATGGCCGAAATTGTTGGCACCCTTGATATTTCTCCAGGAAATCATGTATTTCTCACGAAACGTATTGCATTAACACATGTTTTGCTATACACATGTTTATTCCCTTTGTGTGTATTGGGACAAAACAAAAAAAGGGAGGAAAGAAAGCAAATTCGACATAATGTCACACAAACCTCCAAAAATGGGCTGGACAAAAGTATTGGCACCCTTTCACAACTGCGGATAAATAAGAATGTTACAAGCATGTGATGCTCCTGTAAACTCACCTGGGGCAAGTAACAGGTGTGGGCAATATAGAAATCACACCTGAAAGCAGATAAAAAGGAGAGACGTTCACTTAACCTTTGCATTGTGTGTCTGTCTGTGCCACACTAAGCATGGACAACAGAAAGAGGAGACGAGAACTGTCTGAGGACCTGAGAACCAAAATTGTGGCAAAATATCAACAATCTCAAGGTTACAAGTCCATCTCCAGAGAACTAGATTTGCCTTTGTCCACAGTGCGCAACATTATCAAGAAGTTTGCAACCCATGGCACTGTAGCTAATCTCCCTGGTCGTGGACGGATGAGGAAAATTGATGAAAGATTGCAACGCAGAATAGTCCGGATGGTGGATAAGCAGCCCCAAACATGTTCCAAAGACATTCAAGCTGTCCTGCAGGCTCAGGAAGCATCAGTGTCAGCGCGAACTATCCGTCGACATTTAAATGAAATGAAACGCTATGGCAGGAGACCCAGGAGGACCCCACTGCTGACACAGAGACATAAAAAAGCAAGACTACAGTTTGCCAAAATGTACTTGAGTAAGCCAAAAGCCTTCTGGGAAAACGTCTTGTGGACAGATGAGACCAAGATAGAGCTTTTCGGTAAAGCACATCATTCTACTGTTTACCGAAAACGGAATGAGGCCTACAAAGAACAAAACACAGTACCTACGGTAAAATATGGTGGAGGTTCAATGATGTTTTGGGGTTGTTTTGCTGCCTCTGGCACTGGGTGCCTTGACTGTGTGCAAGGCATCATGAAATCTGAGGATTACCAAAGGATTTTGGGTCGCACTGTAGGGCCCAGTGTCAGAAAGCTGGGTTTGCGTCCAAGATCCTGGGTCTTCCAGCAGGACAATGACCCCAAACATACGTCAAAAAGCACTCAGAAATGGATGGCAAAGAAGCGCTGGAGAGTTCTGAAGTGGCCAGCAATGAGCCCAGATCTAAATCCCATTGAACACCTGTGGAGAGATCTTAAAATTGCTGTTGGGAAAAGGTGTCCTTCCAATAAGAGAGACCTGGAGCTGTTTGCAAAGGAAGAGTGGTCCAAAATTCCGGGTGAGAGGTGTCAGAAGCTTATTGATGGTTATAGGAAGCGACTGATTTCAGTTATGTTTTCCAAAGGGTGTGCAACCAAATATTAAGTTAAGGGTGCCAATACTTTTGTCCAGCCCATTTTTGGGGTTTTGTGTGACATTATGTCATATTTGCTTTTCTGCCTCTGTTTTATATTTGTTCCAATACATACAAAGGGAATAAACATGTGTATAGCAAAACATGTGTTAATGCAATACCTTTTTTGTGTGAAATACTTGATTTTCAGGAAAAATATCAAGGGTGCCAACAATTTCGGCCATGACTGTATAAAAATAAGTTCAGGCAGTTATAGTGGAAGAAAAGGCTTGCATTTAAATACTCACCTGCAATCATTATGTAAGTAATCTAAGTCATTCCTTTTGTGCCAAAATGTTTTTGTACATGTACATGTTTGTACCTTTTTTTTGTTTATAGTCCTGTGCCGTCACATGACCAGGATGCAGTGTAATGCAGTATAGTGCATGGGAGGTAAGTGAGTGTGTCTGTTTGAGCCTAGGGATGTAACTTTCAGAAATGATGTAGCTGCTCCTCTGTAGCCAGACTCTACAAGTATGGGAAGAGTTGCATTACAGTCCTGTCAGAGCTGTCTTAAGAGAGGACGCCTGAGCATTGCCATTTATGAGAAAATATGTGATGTCATGTATGGGCAATGTGGGGTGGGGCAACGGCTGGGTTGGGTGGGACAGGGGCAAGGTTGGGTGGGACGGGGCTGTTCTGCTTGAACAGCCACATTTGGCTGCACTGGCAAACCATTGTCGGTGAAGGAGAGGAGGATTGCTGAATGTTTGCATTAGGCACCTTTCACACGGGATCCGGTTTTGCTCAGCAGAGAATCCGTTCACATATCCGCTGCTGAGCTGTGCAGAGCTGCTGGGAGACAAGTCCGTGTCTGCTCCACTTTTGCAGAGCAGACCTGGACACAGCCATTCTCCTCTATGGGCAGTTGGATGTAAATGGACCAGCTGTCTGGTTTCACCTGACTGCCCTCTGATCCGATCCAGCCAGACAGGGTGTAAACGGAGGAGACAGGAGGGGGTCGGATCCGCCTCAAAAACTAACAGACAGATCCGACTAGCAATTCCAATAATTCCTAATAAAAAGTTTATTATATTATACAAATAAATGAAGGGTAGTTTTTTTTATTTTTTTTCTGGAATTCCATTTTAGGAACAAGATGATTTATAACCGTGTTGTTGCAAATGTACTATCTTAAAGCATGTGAAGTTTTTATTACCAGTTCAACAAAGATTTAATCAAATAAACTTTCTGATTCACTTAAATATTATCCCTTTTTCTGTTTGACCGTAAAGGTCAATACATAGATATTATCACACCCGTTTTTGCACTTTAACTTACTGCTACCTTCTGGCTGGCTTTAACTCTTCTGTTAGGTATTTTTTGAGGAGAGCAAAAAATGGAGCCATTTGGGTGGAGATAAAATACCCATTCAAAAGACGTAAAGGCTTTTATTGGTTAAATGTTATGAAGAAATGATCTATGATTCTTTACCTATGTAATTTTTTGGCATGTGAATTGCATGTTGTAATGAGAACATTATAATATGATGACATAACAAAAGACAGCCTGCACACATTATAAGTCTAAACGTATGTGGACACCCACCAAATAATTAGTTTAGGTGTTTCCGCTGAAGAGTATTGTTAATGCTACAGCATACAAAGATCATTTTAGACAATTGTGTGCTTCTAACCTTCTGGCAACAGTGTAAGGAGCATCTTTTTCTGTTGCACTATGAATGTGCCCCTGTAAACAAAGCAGGGTCCATAAAGGCATGGTTTGAGGAGTTTTGTGTAGAAAACCTAAATGGCCTGCACAGACCCATGGCCTTATCCCATTAAACACCTTTGGGATGAATTGGAATGCCATTTTCAAAACAGGTTTTCTCATCTAGCTTGAATACCTGACCTCAAAAAAAATATATGTTGGCTGAATGGGCACAAAATGCACCCCCCAGAATCTTATTAAATGTCTTCCCAGAAGACTGAAAGCTGTTAAACCACGAAAGGGTGGGATTGGGGCACCATATTAATACTAATGGTTTTGGAATAGGATCTCCAACAAGCTCAGTGTTTGGACATATTACATGTTATCCTTTTTGAACGTGGCAATTTATAATTTCTTCCATGTACACATCAATTAGTTGTCCTATAATTCTAGTTGTCTGTTAGAAGACACACAACCCATTTTTTTTGTTACCTCTTGTCCCTTAATGGGGATTATGTGCCAGATGCTTGAGGCAAACGATTTGGTGTTGATGGTGCTTTCATGCTTTGCCCAAAGGAGGGACCTCCAGAAGTCATTGATGAGAAAGCAGGATGCAGGGTTAGTGGAGGCTTAAGCTGCAACTTGTGATCAGTTTAAGATAATGCAATTAGAAATGAAACAGATGCTTTGTGGATTGTATATGTGTATTGAGCAATTTGGTTCTACGCACATTTGCTATACTGGGTACCATAGACTACTGCAACTTCTCTCCGGCCTACCTTATCACAGACTATCCCCGCTTCAGTCTATCCTGAACTCAGCGGCCAGACTCATCCACCTTACCAACTGCTCCGCTTCTGCCACCCCCCTCTGTCATTCCCTCCACCGGCTCCCGATTGCCCAACGCATTAAATTCAAACTAATAACACAGACATACAAAGCCATTCATAACGCTGCCCCAAACTACCTCACCGACCTGATACCCAAATACCACCCTACCCGTAATCTTAGCTCCTCACAAGACCTCCTACTTTCTAGCTCCCTGGTCTCCACCTCCCACGCCTGACTGCAGGACTTCTCCAGGACTTCCCCCATCCTCTGGAACTCACTACCCCAATCCATCAGACTGTCACCTACCCTCCTCACCTTTAGGCGCACCCTGAAAACCCATCTCTTCAGGGAAGCCTACCCTGCCCTCACCTAACAGCTGATCTCCTCCACTCCTCCCACCACTCCATCCCCCCACAGCCACTTCCTCCTGTACCACTATCCCCTCCCTCCTAGATTGTAAGCTCAAAAGAGCAGGGCCCTTGACCCCCTTGTGTTTTGTTTTGTTACTGTATTGTCTCATGTTCTGGCCCCCACTATAATGTACAGCGCTGAGCAAACCTTTTAGCGCTATATAAATACTGTATAATAATAATAGACGCCCTTTGTCTTCATACAAAGCTTTGGTTAAACAATAGGTTTTCTTTAAATAAGGATCATGTGTCATATTAATGGCTCAAGGAATATCATTTTTACAGATATCAGTATAGAAACTATACTATATAGAACATTGCATTGTATTAGGGCATAGGTAATTTTTTTCCATTATGGTCTTTATCTTTGTTTTGTTTGCTGCCATACTTTCTCCACTCACAACGTATATATAAATGTGCACCTATATACACAGATCTGTCAACCATTTCTCTGAAGAGCGGGGAGTGTGGAAAATGCTTTGCACATATTGGGTGTCTCTTACAAGTCAATGTTTTGTTATGTAATTGGCAGCTAATATTTTAGGAAATAACATGAACTGGGAGTAGAGCCAGGTTCAGGTTTCAAACAGTAGACCTTATCTGACATTAACACATTGCATGTCAGATGCAAAAATGTTTAAACCTGTCTCTCTGACTGAAGCAATTATAGAGCAGCCCAGCAAATGTGATGACAAGCAGAGCATATTTATACAGTGCAAGCTGAGGATCACAGTGCTGGAAAACACATAGAAAAGTACCTAGACACTAACAATGGAGCCTAACAGTGATTGTATGTATAAAATAGAGATGGATATGTGCGTATGAGCTTCAGTAGAATCTGTTCAGGTGATTCAGACCCATCTGTGTTATTTCATATAAGAAAGTTCTATATTTCTTCTCTTCCGAAGTCACAATATCAGATTTCTGCAGCAGAAATGCCTCACAATGAATTTTCCATGTAAACAGATAGAATGGCAATGTAGGGCTTAAGTCAAGACACTACTGGTCTGTGATTGATTGATGATCAGTCCAGACATCTAAAGCTCACTAGCCCACTGTCTACATGACTAATGTTTATTAAAGGGACCCTCCAATCAACAGTGCTATTTTAGTTATAGGTTGGCTCTGGTGGGCTCTGTCAGCCCATGGATTCTTATACTATACCTTGAATACTCCAACAGCAAGACCCTTCTGATATAATTCTTTGAATTTGTTCCTGTCAAGCTGAAAGTTTTGGTGTTCTCACCTACATGCATGTTTCTGCTTCTCTTGTTGCAATCACCATAATATATAATTAATTACAAAACACAGCATGGACAGAATACCACTCCCCATAACGGCCACAGCAAGTGTGCATACCCAGTAATTCAAGCACAGAGGTCTCAACAGTGCAGTTCTCATAAAAAAAAAAAAATTAAGAAACTGTGAAGGTTCAAATCTTCAGCATCTGCCAAAATCTTTTTTAAGTGGAATAACCCTTTAAGCATGGTAACGTATTTGAAGTACTTGAGACTTGGGGCTACTTGAATTGCACTTTAGGACATTTTGCACATATCTTTCATTGTCAGGACAGTGGATGCTGGTTCTAGAAGGAAAGTGTACAGAGTATGTTTGGATGTATCATATAAAAGATATAAGTAACTATGCCTGGAATTACTGAAACCACATACTGACATACACTGTATTGCCAAAAGTATTGGGACACCCCTCCTAATCATAGGATTCAAGTGTTCCCATCACCTCCATGGCCACAGGTGTATACAATCAAGCACCTTGGCATGCAGACTGCTTCTACAAACATTTATGAAAGAATAGGTTGCTCTCAGGAGCTCAGTGAATTCAAGCATGGTACGGTGATAGGTTGCAACCTGTGCAATAAGTCCATCCATGAAATTTCCTTTCTACTAAATATTCCACGGTCAACCCTTAGTGGTATTGTAACAAAATGGAAGCAACTGGGAAAATGACAGAGCGGGTGAGCGCATGCTGAAGTGCATAGGGTGCAGAAGTCACCAACTGTCTGCAGAGTCAGTAGCTAAAGAACTCCTAACTTTGTGTGGCCTTCAGATTAGCACAACAACAGTGCGTAGAGAGCTTCATGGAATGAATTTCCATGGCCAAGCAGCTGCTTCCAAGCCTTACATCAACAAGTGAAATGTAAAGCGTCAGATGCAGTGATATAAACCATGCCGCCACTGGACTCTGGAGCAGTGGAGACGCTTTCTCTGGAATGATGAATCAAGCTTCTCTGTCTGGCAATCTGATGGACGTGTCTGGGTTTGGCGGTTTCCAGGAGAACGGTACTTGCCTAACTGCATTGTGCCAAGTGTAAAGTTTGGTGGAGGAGGGATTATGGTGTAGGATTTTTCAGGGGTTGTGCTTGGCCCCTTAGTTCCAGTGAAGGGAACTCTTAAAGCGTCTGCATCCCAAGACATTTTGGAAAATTTCATGCTTCCAACTTTTGTGGGAAGAGTTTGGGGATGGCCCCTTCCTGTTCCAACATGACTACTCACCATTGCACAAAGCAAGGTCCATAAAGACATGGATGAGTGAGTTTGGGGTGGAGAAACTTGACTGGCCTGCACAGAGTCCTGACCTCAACTCCAAGAAACGCCTTTGCGATAAATTAGAGCGGAGACTGCAAGCCAGGCCTTCTCATCCGACATCAGTACCTGACCTCACAAATGCGCTTCTGGAAGAATGGCCAAGCATTCCCATAGACACACTCCTAAACCTTGTGGACAGCCTTCCCAGAAGAGTTGAAGCTGTTATAGCTGAAATAGGTGGGCCAAGTCAATATTGAACTCTACAGAATAAAACTGGAATGCCATTAAAGTTCATGTGCGTGTAAAGACAAGCGTCCCAATAAAAGTACCAATATAGTGTAAATCACAAAATATCAGCATCTTTACAAGATGATATTTGGAGATGGCCCCCAGGAACAACTTTCAGAACAAATAAGTCATGTGTGGGCACCTTGTGGTATCTGTTAGACAAACGGGGAGAGTTATTAAAACTGGAGCACTCAGAATCTGGTGCAGTTGTGCATGATAACCAATCAGCTTCTAACTTCAGCGTTTTTCAATTAAGTTTTGAAAATAAAACCTGGAAGCTGATGCAGAGTTGCATCAGATTTGCATGCTCCAGTTTTAATAAATCTCCACCACACAGTAATGGTAAAAATTAATTTAATTCCATATCATTTGTTGATTTTTTTCAACATATTTGAACTGGCAAACAGATCTTCATTCAAACAGTACCTACAAATAAGGGAAAAATTGCCTTTTCAAAACAAAATTATGAATAGATGAAAATGCACCCTTGGTCTCACAAGCTTATATTGCCCCTTTAGCAAAGAGCAGACTTTCCATATTAATAATTATGCAACCAAAATGAGTGTGTGCTGTAAAGTGCCTCCAGCAATGCTCCTGTTTCTTCTTGCTGGAGGCTGTCATTTTGTTGAAGCCCAGAGCCCTGAGCAGCAGTTAAAGCAGAACTAAACCCTCCTATCCTTTTCAGCCAATGAAGCTGCCATCTGTTTGATCTGCAACTGACATGGCACTGCACATATGATCGGTTATAACACCAGTCATATGATGGTTTGACAGTTTGGTTGAGAACACAAGCAAGCAGGACAGCTAGCATTCCTGGCATGCTAGGATTGCAACTATTTTTTTTTAAGGACTCTTTCACACCATGGTGCAGTTATTCTGCACGTGTTCTGCAAGGGCACAACTAAATCAATTGTTCTTTATGTGCCCTGTTCACATCACAACACTAGTATCGTGCAGATTTTTTTCTGTGCAGGAATCTGCAATATATATGAAACTCATTTAAGCATGCATAAAAACTGATGTAAATTGATCTCTCTGTAAGTGAAATCTGTGTGTTAGTTTCCATCAGTTTTTCTGCACGTATGCTGTGAATGAGGCCTAAAACTGTTAAATCGATAGGTTTAGTTCCACTTAAATCTTTAGACTGTCAGCAGATCGGCCTCTACAAATTCGGCACAGTGCCTAAAAATGCCTTAAAATGGAGAGCAACTGAGCATGTGCAGAGCAGGATGAGACAATGTATTACTAGATTATATACAGTATAGGCACTTTTTTTTAATGTTTTACATACCTGCAAAAGGGGCCAGCATGAAGCGATCTACAGAGACTTAATTTTCTGACAAAAGTTCCACTTTAAGCAGAAATTACTTCTCTACATAACTACATACCAGTCTCTGACATCGACAGAACAAGCAAGTAGATCAGAAAAGCCACAGCTTCTAATCTGCAAATCAAAAGCACTAAAGAAGTACTGAAGCCATTGGACCAAAATCAGGCTGTCATTAGTACTGTCAGAAAATGCTAGTCCTGAAGAAGCAGGAGGGTTTTTCCTTCAAAACATGTTGGCTGTAGCTGATGGTCTTAATCTTAAAATGTTTCAAAAAGAACTGTAGCCTCTCACGTCCAGGAAAGAAATTTAAACATTTATCCTGATGGCACAGAAGTCCTGCCTTGTTGCACAAAATCATTCCAAAGATTTCAGATCATTGATGGAGTTGTGGAAAGCCAGGTGGTATGTATCTCAGTTTGTGGTGTCATGTTCTAAAATTAGACCTTTTTGGAAGTCCATATTTCAATTGAGCCATTTGATAAAGGCCAGAATGTGCCTAGAAACACTAGAAATGGCTCTGCTGTCTTTTTCCTGGGTATACCAAAACGACAAAGAAGGGGTTGTTTTGCTTCTTCATTCTGACAGGATGGGTGTTCATCCCCCAACATTGGAAGTCCACCACTGTCCCCACTATCAGGAAATAGGTTACTGAACCAAATAACACCAAGAGGATGGAAGAGGCACTGGCAGATGCCAATGAGAGCTTTTCCACATTTTGGGACTTGTGGTTCACATGGATTGACTTTTCAGCCTTGTCACAGCTCCTTCCATTTCTTGGGTGAGCAACTTGCTACTTACATTCAGGATAGACAGGGTTGACCTCCCTCTGGAATCTCCTTTTTTTTCTCTACTATTATCATTTCAGCTTTTTCCCTTTTCTTTCCCCTCTGCTTCTGTCTCCTCCTCCTCCCCATTACAATAAAATGTGGCATTCTGCCAGTCACCTTCACCATCTTCCCCCTAGCACTTAAATACACATGATTCTTTCAGGGGAAATGAACCTGTACCCCCTCTCACTCTTTGTCATTTGATTGATGTTCAATTTTACATTGTCACTGCTAGAGAGCTGGCTTGTGCCAGTCTTCCAGTTAGCTCGCAGTGTTATATTGAGTAATATCTTCCCAGTTGTTTCTTTGTTATTTCAAAACAGTTGATGATGGTTATGCCTTGTAACGTCTGATGGATGTTAATAATGTATCTTCCCATTTGATGTGCCACGCAACAAATAAAGTGAAAAAAAAAGTTTCAGAAAGTCTTTCAGGTGAGATGAATTTTGTACCAGGTGCTCCTCCCTTCCCATCCAAGAATTCACCCATGCTATATTTTATTCACAGATCTACTTCTTTGATAGAAAAAAAATCATTTTACAGTAGATCCATCTAAACCAATTTTCACTTTTATTGGTCCAGCACTGTTACACACACATCAGGCATTGGACCAAAATGACAACCAGGTAATCAGCAGCAATTTGTGCAGATATTTAGTCTTTACAAGATATAGTAACTAGTATTGCAAGAACTTAATCGCCACTGGTTCCCTTTAAGACAATGCATTAACCAGCTGGCAATTGTAGTTCAGCACCCTTCTGAAAGGCATTATTTACTCACTCCTGCCATTTGAAAACCTTAAATGACATTTCCTGCGCAGGGTCTCTTTCACACATCTTCCTGAAAGTATTGTGAAGGAGATGTGCTTGTGGGATGAGTGCGTGCTTCCTTAGCCACTTGAAAGAAGCACTTGTTAGGATGCAGATGTGGAGATCTGCTCTGGCATTCTGTGGGATACTCTATTTCAGTGTGAATCCACAACACCTCAGCTTAACTCGTGACCTCAGGAATGGACTGACCCACATGAAACCTGCCACAGAGAGAGCTCAGCTTTCAGCTAAAAGAGAAAGTAGTCAAATACTATTGACAGGGCAAACACAACTTTACTTTTCAGCTTACAGTGCTACAATGTTAAAGATCATGAGTGTTACAGTCATACAGATGTCTTGTTGCTCATACAGGCAAAGAGGGGCCGATAAAATCTTTCAGGACGTATCATTTTAATGTTAACTTGCCGCTTTGTACCAGTGCTGATGCAAATGTCAACTAGGAGCAGGAAGTCTTCATCTCTAGCCAGCATTGGCCTTAATGTGGTTAGCCATGGTAGGAAGTACACATTCAATGTATTTACGTACGGATAGCTCTTTTGTGTAAGAGTAGGATAACTTAATACCCTAAGAATTTGTCCTTTTTTGACTATTTTAAGAGAATGTTTTATACCTCTGAGGGACTATAGTGGTTCAAGCAACCCACTGAAGTTTTTGACAGAGCTATACAACTTTGTCTTGCTGCTGAATGAGTTTCACTCCTACTTTTGATTTTTCCATTACAATGTACTATTTTATGGTACAATTTTCACTGCCAGAGCTCTTAGAATCCAATTATAAGAACAAAGGAGTGCTGGATTCAGATTTTCTAAGGGTCACTAAAATTGTCACTGGGCATACTGGCTCCCAATTTGGCACCACTCCACAAATCACAGGTTTCCTTCAGGAACAGGGAAAGGACCCAAAGTTGAAAATCCACAAACTTTTAATCCAATGAGAGTGCCAAACAAAATATCCAAGAGTCCAGGGTAATTTAATGATAAAGTTTGTTCCTAGCAAAATTGGACGTTTGTTTGGTGCACTTATTGGTGCATTAAATTTATGAGAGCTCTTAAAGTGTCCATATAGGCATGCTTTAGTCATACACCATTTTTTATATTGTAAAGAAAATATCTCTAAAATTATCACAGAGGTCACAGGGTCCCCTTATAAATTTTACTTAGTGTACTGGAATAAATTCTGAGTACAAAGGATTCCTGCAGTAGAAGAGTTTGCTGCTGTTGTTTGTCTTCTGAAATAACTTTAGGATCTCTTCTACCAGTCTTGTCCCTGTCTTAGATCCTGTTTGGTACCAATTCTAATTGTATGCTGTCACCCTGACTTCTGCTTGTACCATGACACTGCCTGAACTCTACCTTTGCATTAGCTTTTTCTACAAAGTACAAGTTGCCCTATCAGCCTGGCACTCTGTCTCTACCCTTCCCTGCAAATACACGTTTTGTTGGTGGGGCAGATCCAAAGGCCACAATTTGGAAATATTATCCCTAAAAACCCATACCCTTCTAACTGAGGGTCTCCTGGTGAAGGTTAATACAAAAAAAGTAGTATGCAATACTTTTTTTTTCAGTGCAGATCACCGCAACGTGATAGTGTGAACAGGCCAAGTAGGAGACAGGGAATTTTACCTTGTCTTGACATGGGACTGCGCTGGAATAGCCACCCAGTGGAGTCCTACTGCACCTGGTGTGAATGGTCTCTTAAAGGTCAGGACCTTTAATCCTTTTGGTATGATAACACAATACATTTTCATGTCATCTGTATGGCCTGCACTGTATCAGTCGGTAGGTGTGAAAGATTTTTTACTATTTATCATAATTATAGTAAAATTTCAGTTGAGGTTTGGCATAAAATAGAAATCTGCTATCATTCAAACTACTTAAAATAAGTCAGTGTGTAGTCATAGGGCACATCTGTGCAGTAGGACCTACTTTTGTAGGGTACAGAGACAGCTGTGATGCGCTGTAATTGCACTGAGGCAGCACTTGTGCGAGTAGAAGCAGGCTCTAGTATACAAGACAAAAAAGAAAAAATAGGAAGACACTTCTAAGTGCAGTAGTCAAGAGCGACACGGTGTGCGTTCCACAGTGGTTCTGACACTGCGGTGGCCATCTTGGCCTGCTCTCCTGCCTCCCCCTACAGCTGCTGGCCGACAACAGAGAGGAGATACAGGGACAGAAGTCATGGAGGGATTTATTAATGATGAGCCTGTTATATACTATATACAATCTTGTGAGTGGTTTTAACCGTTACTGTATAATAAATCCGAGTTGACCATTTTTTTCTACCTAAAATAAGAACTTCTGTATCTGTTTAACCCATTGCAGCCAATTAAATTCATACTCTACCATTTTGATTCAGTTTTCCTGGACAGGTTTATATTTGCTTGTTTGCAGTAGCATAGTACTCAACTCATGGCCTTTAAAAAACAAGACCTAGTTAGTTTTGACAGTTAACATTAAAGAAAAAATGAGAACCAAACCTTTTACTTATCAAAGGGGTTTCATTTCTTCCAGGCTGAGTATTGGTATGCTTTATTTTTTTACTTACTATAATCAACAACCTTTAACTACGCTTTGGCTTCTGGTATCTCAGAGAGCTTGCACAATACATTGTGTGTCTTTTAACACTTTGGTGTTAAAGTACTGATGTCATCTTCAGCAAGTAGGTAACAAGTTATTTCTTCCTGCTACAGCCGTTCTATGTGGGAGGTATTCTGCTACTTCTGTTTGTGGTCACATTGGGTAACTAGTTCCATGAGGTTCAGGCTCCAGAGGCCAGCTTTCATCAAGTCCTTTAACACTGCGTTGGCTGGGGAATGTATTTTTTATGCATTTCTTTTAGACAGAGAGAAAGCGAAGATTCACTGACTCATTTGATCGTCTTCCAAGACCAGTGTCACACAACGGTTTTAAGAAAAAGACAGGGTTCCCAGCTCCAGCTAAGAACTGCCAACACCAGCCTAAGACAGCTTTTGTGTTTGACCTGACAAGAGCACAATAGGCTTGCTTGTGCCCGAAATAACTATCTGTCATTTCCTAAATTTCATTTTTCACTGTTATCCTTTCAAATAGCTGGAACTCCTGGTATGTGTTAGGGCCTGGGGCTTCCTCTGTGCTCAGCTAAAGTATTTTCTCTGTGACTTAGTTTAGTGGATGTCTGATGTGGATGTGTCTTTTTTGTGTTCTTAATTGTGAAGTTCCTGTGTATCTGGTTAATGGAGAAGTGTTTTTACATATACATTGCCTTAGGGGCATCACTTCTGCCTAGGTTGTTAGGTATTCTTGAATTACACATTTGCATCTTGCTTTTCTTTGGTCTATTATATCTTCTCCTTTATGACTGATAAATAAAATACATTTTACCTTGTCTTTTCTGTAGGTTTTACCTTAGTTAAGTAAACAAAATTCAGTCTTCAAGCTTATCTGAACACAAAATTAAAACTAGAATACATTTCACCTTACCAATGCGTAAGCACACATTTTCTCTTTCCAGGCTTTTTAGCTATTATTTTCACCAGGCAATGCTGAAAATTATACACTTCCTATCCCATTTACTTCTCCACTGTATCTATGGAGGTAGCCATGGCTATCAGATAGGCTGAACATCAAACATGTTGTTTATCTCCACTATATGATAGTTGATAGTAGCTTACCCAAGAAAGATATTGTGTTTGCTGCCTTTTTAAATCACAAAGAAGGGTCGAAAACATCTGCATTTCTGACAAGATCAACAGATTTTTTTCAAAATTTCCTGAAAATGTTCTTAGTTTAAAAAAGAAAACTAATTCAGCCACAAAATCTAAGGACTGGTGAGCAGCAATATATAACATTTTTATTGTTGGGTTTAGATACACTTTAGAGGATGAGTTCAACTTTGGGAGCATGTTCCATGTTCCACCTGTTTTTAGGGTTGAACATGTAACATTCCCACTGCTGCAGCCAATGCCCGCTGTCCTCCCTCACTGTGACAGCAGGGAGAAGTTCCCCGTACTAGCTTTCAATTTTTGAAAACAGTGTGGCCGTGCGGGTCTTCATCTACACGTCGCATCATTCATTCACAGAGTTCTGTACATGAACGAACTACATGTCCTGACAGCCTTTGCGGATGTAAGCTCTGTTGGACTCTGTGATAGTTCTTTGATTCTTCCTGTCAAAAAAATATCTGCTTTCCCGTACGAGGTACAAGCACACAGATAAACTGGCAGGTTTGCAGGAGTCCTGCATGGCACCAGCGATCTGCTGATCGCTGGTGCAATGCTTTCGAGAATAAAAAAAAGAAATAGTAAATTACCATTTTTTTACCTGCAAAAAAAAAAATGGGCATTTACTATTTTTTTTAGAAAAAGTGAACTGATCCTATAAGCCATTTAATCCTTTTTTTTTTTTTTTTATGAAATTTTTATGAAAAAAGCCTTCATAATCTGACTCTGTGTGAGTTTGTTGGTGATTTGTATCTTGATTATAGTACTTTCTCAAAGTACATGATCATTATTTCTGTCGGTATTTATTAAAAAGTGCAGATTACTTTTTGAGAGGACACTCATGGTTTTTTTTCACCATTCAGCTTCTTGACGTTCTCGGGAACTGCAGCACCAAAATCTTCTCACATTAGTTCCCATCAGGACCCTTTAATTAAAGGGGTAACAAGGACACTTTCCATGGGCCAGCCAGCATAGGAAGACAATCAAAAGACTCCCAAGAAAAGAAAGACCTGAAAAAGATGAGATCTTAACTCAGTGATGAGCTATTAGGCATGATACCCTTTGTTTTAAATATGAACACCCCTCTTTCAGAATGAGTATTGAGTTTTTATTATCCTTGTGGGAAAAAATGCTTCTGTATTAATCCAGGTAGTCCAAGTGACAAACCTCACTCATGTATTTCTTACCATGATTAAAAAAAATGTTACAAACACAGTTAATTTTGCACCCATGTAAACGTCAAATATATTTTAATGCCAGTTTATTAGGAAATAGGGCCCCAATAGTGATTTCTACCCTGAACCTTTATTTGCCTTAAAGCAGCTTTGGCTTTTCCTCTTTCTGCTTACCAGTATGTGAAGCTGTCACACTGGGGCAAGTATATGAATGGAAGTTTTCATCAACTGAACAATGGTATGCTTGTTCCTGCATATGGGCATATATATTTTGTCATAAGGCATCTAGTTTAATTAATTGTTATAAGAAGGTGCGGTTTATTAAAAGAGCTGGCTTTACTAAACTGCATATTAGCTCATTTATTAAGTGTTTCCAAGAAAATAATCTTATGGAAGATGTGCCAAGAAGTGTAGGTGCATTACGGAGGCCCTTGACTACTATATGGAGTAATATAGGGACCTTAATTTATATAAGGTGTTGTCTAATACATCATACATTTGTGAGCCAGCACCTTTTGTACAGATAGTTGTTACAGCAAGAACAGGATCTGTAGTTTAAAATAACAGAGCTGGCAATTGTTTCAGCATAGCCAAATATACATTTTTTTAAAAAATGTTTTAAGGCTGAAAGGGCTGGTAATATTAACCAGTCTTCCTAACTTGACACCAACAATAATTTGTTCTTTGCATCTGCTCTGCACACACCAGAATGCCTCCTTACATCAATTGCCCATCAGAATGCCCCCTTACATCAACTGTCCCCATGACAGCTCCCCTTATATCAACTGTCCCCATCAGCGTGCCCCCTTGCATCAAATATCCACATCAGAGCCACCCTTATATCAACTGTCCCTATCAGAGTGCCCCTTTTACATCAAATGCCCACATCAGAATGCCCCTAACATCAATTGTCCCCATTAGAGTTTCCCCTTACATCAGTTGTCTCCAATAGAGTCTTCCTTACATCAATTGTCCCCCTCAGAGTTTCCCCTTACATCAGTTGTCTCCAACAGAGTCTCCCTTACATCAATTGTGCCCATCATAGTGCCTCATGGATCGGTGGATCCACTCTTAAAGATCTGGAAAAGCACAACTAAAATCTTGGGGGACACCACCCACCCCAGCAGCCCCCTAGATCCGGGCCTGATAGGAATTCATAGGAGCAGAGCTTGCTTTGTTCCTGATTCAAACCATTTAAACTATGACAAGCTGCCGAAGAATATATCTTCCACGTGTGTTACTGTTGGAGTTCATCACAGATGGCATCTGTTTTTATAAGCAGAACATTTTTTTTATTGTGGTTATGTTATTTGGTAAGTTTAGGTGCTGGTAGTTCTTACAGGAGTTCTTTACAGTCTGTGAAAATATAATAAGCTGCTGAGTGAGTCAACCTGTGTCATTCTTCCAGTACTGAAATCTTAATTTTGTGTGGCCCTTAATGTTTAGGCTACAGTCTCAAAGGAACTAATTTTAGGTCATGACCTTGGCAGGCATGCAGTAGAGGCTTTGCAGGCTTCCTTTACTGAATGATACATCACACTGTAGTCCTCTGTTCATGTGTACACTCTGTTAATTTCTGTAACATTTTGGGCAAGCCTGGACAGATATTCCCAAAGCTTAAGAGCCATCTCCAAAATAGAAAGATCCAGCGTGTTATGGCTTTATTCCCTGGCAGAAGGCACAAGCTCTTGTAAGGCACAGAGTCTAAATGGCACCTTGGTTCTCACCAGAGCAGTCTGCAATGGATGCTGGTAAAAGTGACTGTACTGGCCCCCAGTCTACCTTGTTGCAAGATGTCCCAAGGTTGCAGCTCTCAGGATCGTTCCACTAAGTAATAGCAAGAGTGGGGTGGCTATGGGTAGGTTGAAGACAAGAATATTCAGTATTCAGGCACAATTCAAGGCGGGGGGCAAGAATGGTCATTGTTCAGGCAGCGGTTGAGGCAGGCAGCGATAGTTGGTGTCCAATAAGAGGTCAAGGTAGGCAAGAGTAGTAAGAGAAAATCAGAGTTAACAGGAACAGAGAACACAGATGGAGACATGTGATCTTGGTCAATAACAGGAAAGGCAGAAATTTTCACTCTCACAAACAAAGTAGCTTGCAAGAAGTCACAGCACCAACCATCATAAGGGAAGGAGTTTAAATACCATCCTAGGCCTGTGCGCATGCCCATCATGAGGAACACATGCTAAGACACACATGCCTTTGACACACTGTGCACACACTTATGCATGCATCTAACATAGATAAAAGGCCATAATTCAGTGTGTGATGTTCTGTAAGCAGACAGAATGGACCGGGCCTTTGAATGTACAAACGTAGACCCCAGAGGCACTTTGAAACATCAACAGTGCAGCTTTGATCTGACTTTTGCAGTCCCCTTCACCCAACCCACAATAGCCTTGTAGTTTACCCCCCTCCCAACATATATAGGGTTGTCTTTTTCCACCTAGGCTCTAGTGGGTATTGTTGGGTTTATAGTATTTAGTGTATGACTGCTACAAAATGCAAGGATGGTGGGGCCCATCTTCCCATTGAGCTCTGTTTCATATGACAAATGATCAACATTTTTAAGAATGGGTTCTGTGAAGGGAAACATTGTGATCAATAATTATGGTTACACCTTTAGTCACTGCACTATAAGCAGTGGTGCGGACCCAAAAGCCATGTCCATGGACCTGGTGACACCTTTGGTGTTTTGGGTTGCATGGGTACTTTTTCCAGCCTCCGTGGCAATTTGTCTAGCCCTGATTTGAGAAATGTACAAAAGCAAGAAATGGATCAAGTTTGGGTCATGTGATCAACTGCCAATTTCTTCTATTTATGCCCTGCATTACATATTCAAGCTAAAGACAAGCAAAATAATGATGACTGCATCCATAGATTACTGCTCAGGGTCCCAGAATTGATAAGAAGCTAAGTTGTGTTAGCTTCTTATCAGTTGTGTTAGATACTGGTAGATTGAATCATTGACTTCTTGTGTGTGTGAAGATCCCAGCTTTGTGTTGTTTCCACCCATGCCCATATTCTTGCTCATCAATTTTAGTCTACCAAGTACAGATTTTACAGTTTTGGGTGGCCGTAGCATTTAAACCATGCAATTGTAAGAAATTAAGAAAGTATTTCTACTAATTCACCAAGTCATCAGGTATGTAAATAGAATATAACATTGACATTATCCATTTCAAATTGAATTGGCTAAGCACTATTTGAATTTAAATTAGCTGTAAAACATATACCCAAAGCCATTTTAGAAAACTTTTATAATCTCAGTAAGGTTCATATATTCTTGTTACTATATTGCCTTTTCACATTTTCTTCCATGCACTTTTAGGTTTATTTTACAAAGGTTTTTATTTGGTTTTTCAAAGTTTATAACAAATGGTACAAAAGCTATAACACAAAGAAGTGCAATAAAAAGAAAAAAAAATTAGCAAATAAGGGTACATTTGACCTGTGTGATCACAGAACTATACAAGAAGGTTTTAGATGTATGGTAGTGCACGTTTTGTATTTATGCATCAAACTGGGGGAGGAACATAGCACAATAGAGGTTTTCAAAGGTGGGAATGTACTGAGCCATATGTTTCTGTTTGTTCACTATTCAGCAGGCCTGTTTAAGGGCCTAGTCACACACACGGTAACCCACATATAAACGCATTTTTGTGCATCGAGACACAATGGGCATTCTGCACCTCTTTACCTTTACTGCACACTCATTAACATTCAGTATTTAACATGCGTTTAAGGCACCCTTTTACTGTAAATGAGCTGTAAATATTCCACAAGGCATATTTTATCAGACATGCAACATTCTTTGCAATGCAGTGCACCACAATGTATAGAGGGTTCACTTCTGTTTGTTATGGCGTGCATACCTGTTCACACAGGTGCGCTGTCCTGCATTGCCTAGGTGCAAAAATGTGCACTAAGTTTATAAATATGCCTTATAGTAATGAATGGGATTTCTACTTGAAATGCATTTTAACCATTTGACGCCTGGCCTATGGCCAAATGGCGTCCGCAAAAATGCATTACCTTTCCGGGAGGCCGCCATATGGCGTCCTCCCGCACATGCGCAGTTCGCGCGCTTGCAGAGCCGCGCTGCGGCGCGATCTGTCAACCGGCCGTGTACCTCGGACACGGCCGATGACAGATCTGAGTACCGGCCCCCGATGCCGGTACCATGTGACCTGCTGTGACCAATCACAGCAGGTCAGATGACAGTTGTATACAATGGATGGCTTCATTCATGCCATCCATTGTATACTAGTGTCTAGCTGTGAATGGTCACAGCTAATCACATGCACATGTCGTGATTAGCTGTGGCCAAATCACAGCTAAGCACAAAAAAAAAAAACCCTGAATAAATCAACCCTGAATGTCATTCAGGTAAATGCTTGCTTATAGCAAAGTAATTCTTTGCTATAAGCAAATTGTGTAAAAAAAAAAAAAAAAAATACTGATCACTTCCCCAAAGTAGTACAATGTTACTATGGTAACATTGTACTACTTTGGACATAGTGAAATATGAAAAAAAAATCTTAAAAAAAAAGAAAAAAAATGTAATAAAAAATTTAAAATAAAAATATATATTTTTTTTTTCACACTGTCACCAGTCAGTGTCCCTGATCACCGCCATGCCAGTTATATGATGACACTGTACTGCACTGGTGACAGTATGTAAAAAAAAAATAGTGAAAATATTTTTTTTTATTTTTTCATTTTCCGAAAAATTATGACAAAAAAATACAACTTCAAAAAACTCGCCATGCCTCTTATGAAGTATGACGGACTGTCTACTTTGCAAAAAGGGGTCATTTGGGGGATATCTGTACTATTCTGACATTCTTGGACCTCAAGAAATTAGATTGGCCGTCAGTACTTCAGAACTGATCAATATTCAGATCTATACCATAGTTTGTGAACTCTATAACTTTCCTACAAACTAAAAAATGCATCCTAATTTGGGTTATTTTCACCAAAGACATGTAGCAGAATACATCTCGGCCTAAATTTATGAAGAACAATTATTTATTTGCAAACTTTTATAACAGAAACAAAGAAAAACGTGTTTTTTTTTCAAAATTTTCGGTTATTTTTGTTAATTTAGCAAAAAATAAAAACCCCGGCGGTGATTAAATACCACCAAAAGAAAGCTCTAGTTGTGTGAAAAAAATGATAAAATTTTAGTTTGGGTACAATGTTGTATGACTGCGCAATTGTCATTCAAAGTGTGAGAGCGCTGAAACCTGAAAACTGGCCTGGGCAGGAAGGTGTAAAATTGCCAGGTATTGAAATGGTTAATTTGGTAAATATGTGTGAGGTGATTGTAGCCTTATTAGTGCAACAGAAACAATTGAGTACTGTTCGTGATACTTTTTTTATTTGCACTAACATACAATTTTGAGGACAAGCTTTCGGGGAGTGTCCCCTTCTTCAAGGTCCAAGCAGTACTATTCACAAAGTTTAAGCAGAATGTTAGAAGTGATGAAAAAAAAAAAGTAAGAGGCTAGAGATAAGACACAGCACAAGCAAAGGGGGGGGGGGGAGACAACACTCACAGAGGGAGTCATGCTTGAGGTGATAGTCCTAAAACTGTTGGATAATGGTTGAGGAATCCCATGTCCAAATTAAGGCCCTTATCTCTTGTGTCAAATAGAATTATTATTCTTAGTTCAAAAGTTTTTCTTTCCTGAATGGATTTGAAATTTCCTTTAGCTTGAGGTGATTGTAGCCGTATTAGTGCATTTGCGACAGAAACAATTGAGTATTGTCCATGATACTTTTTTTATTTGCACTAACATACAATTTTCAGGACAAGCATTCGGGGAGTGTCCCCTTCTTCAAGGTCCAAGCAGTACTCCTAGCAGAGAGTACTGCTTGGACCTTGAAGAAGGGGACACTCCCCGAAAGCTTGTCCTCAAAATTGTATGTTAGTGCAAATAAAAAAAAGTATCACGGACAGTACTCAAATTTCCTTTAACCACTTCCAGACCGGACACTTTTACCCCCTTCCTGACCAGGGCAATTTTCAGCTTTCAGCGCTATCACACTTTGAATTACAATTGCGCGGTCATGCAACACTGTACCCAATTTAATTTTTTACCATTTTTTTGAGACAGATAAAGCTTTATTTTGGTGGTATTTATTCACCGCTGGGATTTTTATTTTTTTTGCTATGTAAATGAAAAAGTCCAAAAAGTTTGAAAAAAGTGTTTTTTTTATAAAAGTTTGCAAATAAATAGTATTTCATCATAAATCTTGGCCAAAATTTATTCCGTTATCTTTTAAGTAAAAAAAAAAATCCAAATTAGTTTATAACCAAAAATTATAATTTTTAAACATTTTTTTTAATTTTAATTTTATTTTTTTATATTATTATTTTTTATTTATTTTTTTTTTTTTTACATACTGTCACCCTAGCAGTACAGTGTCACCATGGTGACACTGTACTACTTGTGGGGGGTGATGAAGATTTTTTTTTTTTTTTACACTGATTGCTTTTACACCCATATAGGATGTAAAAGCAATCATTTCTTTTTCTCTCTGTCTGCAGTCTTGCACTCATTGAGAAGTACTGAGTGAGCTGTGATTGGTCACAGCTTGTCACATGGTACAAGGCTGTTGTGAATAGCCTTGTACCATGTGACCTCTGTGATCATTCACAGATTTCACACGTAGTAAGCAATGATGTCACAAGTGACATCTTGCTTACTACTTTGCATGTGATCACTGATTGGCCAATCAGTTATCACATGATCGGGACCTCGTACAGAGGTCCCGTCCGACGATGTTTCACAGTGTTTCACAGTGTTTCACTGTGTCCGGGAGGACACAGCAGGCACCGGATCGCGGTGCTGCGTGCTCCCAGGGAGCGCGCACAAGCAGGGTGTGGGGAGGCCGTTTATAAACAGCCACCTGACCCTGCAGTGCCACCGTCCGGCCGTTTATATGCAACGGCCGGTCGGGAAGTGGTTAAGAACTAAGATATTGAGGTCTCCCATTGTGTGGTCTGGTTGTGCGAAATGGTGTCCCACAGGTGTGCAAAAGTCTTCTTCTTTATGTTCCTTGACCGTATGTCTGTGCAAATTCATCCTTGTTTGCAACTTCTGTCCTGTTTCGCCAAAAAAATAAATATGTATGGCTACTTCTTGTGTCCCATGCTATAGAAAGCCATTTCTTCCCAATATGCAACATTTGATTGCCACACATAGCAATTAATCCCTAGCAATAATAACAAGATTGAGCTATTAAAAAGTGCCCATGAACTGATGTCTTTAATGCAACAGGAGCTTCCTTGGTTGTTCCCTGTAGAAGTTGTACTGCCAGCTGGCATGATTTAGTGAAAAGGGCAGGCACGGACACTTCATTTTTCGCTTCTCTAGGTATTAGCTGCACTCCCGTTACAATGAATGTGTAAATACGGTTGTATTAGTGATTTGGAGAGCTTCTAATTTTAAATCCTGCATTTCAGCTGGGCTGGAGGTCTTCACTGCATAACTACGTAACTCATTTACTGGTGGTCTGATTGGCAATGTTCTGTTCACATTGTGAAGGCTTTAGGTCAGAGTGTAATGATATGCTGAACAAGGCATTGGCCTGATTTATACCGCAGTGATAGCCAAGGCCAGCATTCTTGTCCAGTCTATATATAACTGGACTTATGGGGATGTATAATTTAATTTGGCTGGCAGCACTGTGGGAGAGTTTCAGAATTAAAGCTCACCGGCCCCTCCTTACTGAAACACAAATTCTGCTGAATTTAGCCAGTGTGAATGAAGGCTACAATTAAGGCAAATGGCAGTAGGGGGTTTATGGGAAGTCGATCTTTCTTGCTGCCATGTCAGACTGCAGCTTGCAAACTTGTGTTGACAGCAGAAGAGTGCAGGGAATGCCTGGGACACTCGTTAGCACATGACCTCCTCTCTCCCTCTTAAGTAAAAAAAGCCTAAATCAGCCTAACAAATAGCTCAGTGTGTGCACCATGGTGTGTGTGTGCGACAGGGCAGTGGTGATGTACAAAGTGTAGTAACACATTACAACCGATCAGTTTTCATCAAGTTAGTGCTGTCAAAACTATGAATGATTATTTTTGACTAGTTGCTTTAGGTTTCTGAAATTTGAAAATTGCTCTTTGCCTTAATAAGAAAAAAAGCATTGTAATGTTAACCGATTCAAGTCCGGACACTTTCACCCCCTTCCTGTCTAGGGCAATTTTCAACTTTCAGTGCTATCACACTTTGAATGACAATTGCGCGGTCATGTAACACTGTATTCATATGAATTTTTTTTGCATTTGTTTGAGACAGATAAAACTTTATTTTGGTGGTATTTATTCACCACCGGGATTTTAATTTTTTTGCTATACAAAAAAAGTCCAAACATTCTGAAAAAAAAGTGTTTTTCTTATAAAATATTGCAAATAAATATTTTTTCTTCATAAATCTTGGCCAAAATGTATTCAGCTAGCTTTTTAGTAAAAAAAAAAAACCAAATTACCGTATTTTTCGCTCCATAAGACACACTTTTTCCCCCCCAAAAAAGGGGGGGAAAGTGTCAGTGCGTCTTATGGATCGAATATGGAGCGGCCAGTCTGGTATTTCCACCGCCGCCGTGTCAGAATACTGGGCCGGCCGCTCAGCTCTGCAGCGGGACCTTACCTGTTCCTCTATCCAACGGCGCGCTGTCTTCCCAGCTTCTGTAGTGTGGGCGCTCGGCTTGACAGCCGGGTGCCAAGTGCACATGCGCAAGAAGCGGTGCACTTTGTGAATGGTAAGGCGGCACCTGGGACACATGACAGGTCCCAGAAGCCGCCAGACCAATCACAAAGCGCAGCGCTTCTCGCTCATGCGCACTGGGCTCCCGGCTGTCAAACCGAGCGCCCACACTACAGAAGCCGGGAAGACAGCGCGCCGCTGGATAGAGGAACAGGTAAGGTCCCACTGCAGAGCGGACACTAACCAAAGAACAACAGAGAGATATATAATTTTACCCCTGTACAAATTATTAGTAAGACCTCATCTGGAATATGCAGTTCAATTTTGGGCACCAATTCACAAAAAAACATTGGGGAACTGGAGAAAGTACAGAGAAGGACAACCAAACTGATAAGAGGCATGGAGGAGTTCAGCTATGAGGAAAGATTAGAGGAACTGAATGTATTCTCTCTTGAGAAGAGGAGATTAAGGGGGATATGATGAACATGTATAAATACATCAGTGGTTCATGTAGTGAACTCGGTGTAGAGTTATTCACCCTGAGGTCATCACAGAGGACAAGGGGCATTCTTTACGTCTGGAGGATAAGAAATTTAATCTCCAAACACGGAAAGGTTTCTTAACAGTAAGAGCTGTGAAAATGTGGAATAGACTCTCTCAAGAGTAGCTCATTGGATTGCTTTAAAAAGGCCTGGATTTTTCTTAGATACACAGAATATAACTGGATACTAACATTTATAGGTAAAGTTGATCCAGGGAATGTCCGATTGCCTCTCGGGGGATCAGGAAGGAATTTTTTTTCCCCTGCAGGAGCAAATTGGATCATGCTTTGCTGAATTTTTTTGCCTTCCTCTGGATCAACTGTGGGTGTAAAATTATAACTTTTTCTTTTTTTTTTAAATGGTTTAACTGGATGGACTTTTGTCTTTTTTCAGCCAGACTAACTATGTAACTATGTAAGACTCAGGCTCCAAGGCGTGGGGAGCTTTTTGTGAGTGGCTAGCATAGGGACAGTGAAAGAAGTACGTCTACCCCAATGTCTACTCCTTTTAGGTGTGCTTCCTGCTGGACCTGTTGCCTTACTGAACTTCCCTACAATATATTGCTATTGCCAATGAATTGAAATTGGTTGGTAGGGTGTACTAGACATTTTTCTTTCCTTTTTTTTAAAGCAGAATAGTGTCTACAAGAAGAACACTGCAGATTAAAATAAAAGAATAGTTACAGTGTACTTCAGGTATATTTAGATTGTGTATTACATGAATATTACAGGTACCCGCATACCACTAAATTTTATGTTAAAGAACCAAATTTAAAGACTGGAACTGTATACAATGTCAGCGCCTTTATGGGTATAACCAAGTACTATATCACTAGACTGGTCCCACCCATCATCAGCCCATAAAATATAACGTTGATTGCATATCGAATTGTACAACATTAAGAACATCTCAGAACCAACTCTACTTTATTATCTGGTTGATGGGGGATCAAGATTTATGTGTTTTGTAGACTTGCTTCGACTTCTTTAGGAGATAGAGTGAGATGGAACTTGGGTATACCCTTAAATGGGCTGGCATTGAATAAATATATTGTGTTTTATGGATTCTAAACATGTTTTGTACAATAATAAACATGATTTTTAACAATGATATGATATGTATATGTTGAATTTGATACCATTAAAGTCTGAGTCCTTAAAATAGTTTTTTTATATACAGTCATGGCCGAAATTGTTGGCACCCTTGATATTTTTCCTGAAAATCAAGTATTTCACACAAAAAAGGTATTGCATTAACACATGTTTTGCTATACACATGTTTATTCCCTTTGTATGTATTGGAACAAATATAAAACAGAGGCAGAAAAGCAAATATGACATAATGTCACACAAAACCCCAAAAATGGGCTGGACAAAAGTATTGGCACCCTTAACTTAATATTTGGTTGCACACCCTTTGGAAAACATAACTGAAATCAGTCGCTTCCTATAACCATCAATAAGCTTCTGACACCTCTCACCCGGAATTTTGGACCACTCTTCCTTTGCAAACAGCTCCAGGTCTCTCTTATTGGAAGGACACCTTTTCCCAACAGCAATTTTAAGATCTCTCCACAGGTGTTCAATGGGATTTAGATCTGGGCTCATTGCTGGCCACTTCAGAACTCTCCAGCGCTTCTTTGCCATCCATTTCTGAGTGCTTTTTGACGTATGTTTGGGGTCATTGTCCTGCTGGAAGACCCAGGATCTTGGACGCAAACCCAGCTTTCTGACACTGGGCCCTACAGTGCGACCCAAAATCCTTTGGTAATCCTCAGATTTCATGATGCCTTGCACACAGTCAAGGCACCCAGTGCCAGAGGCAGCAAAACAACCCCAAAACATCATTGAACCTCCACCATATTTTACCGTAGGTACTGTGTTTTGTTCTTTGTAGGCCTCATTCCGTTTTCGGTAAACAGTAGAATGATGTGCTTTACCGAAAAGCTCTATCTTGGTCTCATCTGTCCACAAGACGTTTTCCCAGAAGGCTTTTGGCTTACTCAAGTACATTTTGGCAAACTGTAGTCTTGCTTTTTTATGTCTCTGTGTCAGCAGTGGGGTCCTCCTGGGTCTCCTGCCATAGCGTTTCATTTCATTTAAATGTCGACGGATAGTTCGCGCTGACACTGATGCTCCCTGAGCCTGCAGGACAGCTTGAATGTCTTTGGAACATGTTTGGGGCTGCTTATCCACCATCCGGACTATTCTGCGTTGCAATCTTTCATCAATTTTCCTCATCCGTCCACGACCAGGGAGATTAGCTACAGTGCCATGGGTTGCAAACTTCTTGATAATGTTGCGCACTGTGGACAAAGGCAAATCTAGTTCTCTGGAGATGGACTTGTAACCTTGAGATTGTTGATATTTTGCCACAATTTTGGTTCTCAGGTCCTCAGACAGTTCTCGTCTCCTCTTTCTGTTGTCCATGCTTAGTGTGGCACAGACAGACACACAATGCAAAGGTTAAGTGAACGTCTCTCCTTTTTATCTGCTTTCAGGTGTGATTTCTATATTGCCCACACCTGTTACTTGCCCCAGGTGAGTTTACAGGAGCATCACATGCTTGTAACATTCTTATTTATCCGCAGTTGTGAAAGGGTGCCAATACTTTTGTCCAGCCCATTTTTGGAGGTTTGTGTGACATTATGTCGAATTTGCTTTCTTTCCTCCCTTTTTTTGTTTTGTCCCAATACACACAAAGGGAATAAACATGTGTATAGCAAAACATGTGTTAATGCAATACGTTTCGTGAGAAATACATGATTTCCTGGAGAAATATCAAGGGTGCCAACAATTTCGGCCATGACTGTATATAAAAACGAAAGAAAAATTTTATCGGTCTCTCTATGATTTTAGACACACCTGTAAATGAGGCCGCCATGCTCAGGCCCAATCTCAGAAGTACAGTCTGAATTGCAGTTGAAGGTGAATGCTGGATTTTCAGAAGCGTCATCATGCTTCTTTATATGGTCCTGAACAGGACTTCTTTAGTTTAGGTATCTGTACATGGAACTGCAATATCTGTCTATTGTCAGAGTGATCTGGTCTTCAATCCAGAACAAACATGTCCATGTTCATCTCATAGGACTTGTCGCAAACATTCGATTGTAAATAAAACCACTGAGGTGCTATTTTCAAATAAACACAATTACAGCTCTTTTCTCAAGAGGTTTTCCCATGAGATTGGTGACTTAAAAAAGTAAGACTGGAAGGCAAAACGTTTTAGGCTTAGAACTCGATTGGAAGGGACAAAGAACATGTCTTATCAAAGACCACCTCAGCCTTTCCTCCCCAATTCACAGGGCTGCATTTCCCCTGTGACCCTCATTATAGCCATCAACACATTTTCCTGCTTTCAGGTTGACAGGTGTAATAAAAGGTCATAGTTGTGACAGTTCTGCTTGTCAATTCCGTGAGTGTCCAAGTCCAGGAAAAAAATAACCTGGTCCCAGTAACCTACAGGAGCTAAAAAATTCCCAGGACTAAATGCAGCCATTGTGCTAGAGCAGCAAGCCCTGAAACTTGATCCTCAAAGTAGGTTGTCAAAGCTTTTGTGACCAAGTGAGGAAACTATTATCCTATTGTTTGTGCTTCTATTCTTTTCCTCAAACCATTAGAAAGGGGATTATTAATAGGTTTTTAGATCACTAAAGACATGGGCTAAAAGCAAACAATTTCCTGCTCATTAACCCTTTTTTTTCTTACTTTTTCTAGGTCTATGTGAATGGAGAGTGGGTCACCAGCATTGGAGAAGGTGGCAGCTTTGGGGAGCTTGCACTGATCTATGGCACTCCAAGAGCTGCCACGGTCAAGGCCAAAACAGATCTTAAACTATGGGGCATCGATCGGGACAGCTATAGACGTATACTTATGGTGAGTTTGTTTTGGTTCTTCTTAATATATCAATTTTGGTTCTTCTTAATATATTAATACGTTCTAATAAAACTTCACTGTTTAGCATGAAAGTGCATTCAGAAGAACATGGCAAATGTACCTGTGGTTTTTGTTTTTTATGCTGACAGTGCCAGTGGCTATTGGCTCTTCTTTCTGGATTTTTCTTTAAAGCCTAATTCCATCCAAAAACGGTTTGGCTGGAGTTGGGTTTTAATCACAGAGACTGTAGATGAAGAATGGGGACGCTTTTTGCTGACACAAGAATAATGAGTAATCATGGCTGGAGGAGCTAGAGCTACCAACTAATTCCAACAGGAGTCCTCATCATGTAAGTCTCCTAATGATAAAAGAATTGGTACTTCAGTCTGCCAGCACCTATCCATAGTGAAATTATCAGCATTGGATAAACTCTGTGACTCCACTTCTGCACTACTATGGGGTGATAACACTTTCCAGTTTTTTTGGAAAATATGTCTGAAAGTGGTCCTGAACCTAACTAAAGATTAAAGCCCAATTGAATTTTCAGTTTAAATCAGCTAAAAACATTACAAGTGCATCAAAGCGAAGTGTGCAAAGCCATACATCTCTTTTCCTAAAGTGATTCTTAGAGCTGAAGGCTTTTACCTTCATGCATTCAGTGTGTAGCTCCCCCCTGTACTGCCCCCAATACTTTCCTGAACCCGATCTCAATCCAGCGATGTGCACTAGAGCAGCAGCTCCCAGGTCTCTCCCTCCTCATTGGCTGAGACACAGCAGTGGGAGCCAGATGGAAGTGATTGGGTGGCTGCAACACCCTTGTAACATTTCCCCTCCTGTGTGCCTTATTGCCTGGGCTCCACAATTCCACTTGTGGTCCCAGGAGATGCAAGGTGGGTGTTGCTGAACAGAGGGGAGGGGAACTAACTAATGTCCATTCATTGATCTACTCTAGCTAGTAAGAATTCATCCAATTACAAATGCATTTATTGCAATACACATGTTACATATAGACCCAAATGCTGGCATGAGAGCAACAACTCTAGGGTGATTATTCACATTTAATTTTTAACTGTTGTCCCGTTTTAAAGTTTTGTCTATGGAAAATTTTGGGTATTGAAGTTCATTGTTGTTTCATGGGTGCACATAATATTAGAGCTTGACATGTTGGTTATCTATTTACTCAGCACATACTCATCTTTTATACTTTACTAAAACATGGGTAATATGTTACATTTGAGTACACTAAAATTAACGTTAATATGTTTTTTATTGAAAAATTGTGCTTGTTAAAAAAACCCACAAAAACAGCCCAAGCAGGAAAAGGGTTAAAGTATTGCATGTGCAGTGCTGCCATTTTTAGAACAAAATCGGCAACCAGAACCAGTAACCTAATGACTAATTTAAAGATGACCACTTACCATCATATTGTTCTCATGAAAACAGGTGTAGGCTACTTCTCTGTCCTCTGTGCATTATATGTGCAATACCTGGCCTTGAGCTGGCCAAAGATCTGTAGAATTTTGTGTAAAAATTATGCGACTTGGAGTGTTCGTTTGGTTTTCTGACAATTAATAGGTACAAATAGATCATTGTTGTTTACTTAAAAAAAACATTGCTTTTCACTTTAAATAGCCAAAAAAGTCCCACTCGACCACACTGTATCCCAGATATATGGAGTATCGAGAGGGGGAAGTAGGACAAATATCTTGGTACCTCCTTTTCTGAAGAGGATTGGAGGAAATGTTTCTTTTTTACCCAAATTGTACATATTCATATTTCCAAGAAAAAAGTTACAAAATACACTCACTGGCCTCTTTATTGGGTACACCTGTTCAATTGCTTGGTAACACAAATTGCTAATCAGCCAATCACATGGCAACAACTCGGTGCATTTAGTCATGTAGACGTGGTGAAGACGACTTGCTGAAGTTCAAGTGACTTTGAGTGTGGCATGGTTGCGGGTGCCAGATGGGCTAGTCTGGGTATTTAAAAAACTGCCGATCTACTGGGATTTTCACGCACAACCATCTCTAGGGTTTACAAGGAGAATGAGCAGACTGGTCCTGTTACATTCAGATGGTAGGGTCAGAATTTGGCATAAGCAATGTGAAAGCATGGATGTATCCTGCCTTGTATCAACGGTTCAGGCTGGTGGTGGTGATGTAATGGTGTGGTGGATATTTTCTTGGCACTAGCAAGATGTATTTAATAAAGTGGCTGGTGAGTGTAGTTTCCCTATGATACGAACCCCAGTTGACCTTAACAATATATACCCTGCCACCTTAAACATTTGAGGGAAATGTCAAGAAACTGAAGGCTCGTACCTTCACATTTGGAAGAGCTGCCATTTGCTTATTCCATTCTGGCAGAGTATATTTCTCTCCTGCAACTCCATGTGCAGTTCTGATATCCAGCCTATCCCGGTCATAGCCCAGTTGTCAATGATCCCTGAGTAATATAATGTCTAGCGAGCGCTACCTAGAAATTGAGATAATTTGTGTATAAAGAGAGAGCCGCTAGAACACCAAAAAAGGTAACCAACACACCTTCCAGGAAAATATGTAAATAATAAAGGTGCAGCGCTGGGGATAGAGGCAAAAATGCAGATGGTGATTAAATATAACATGCAATATGCAAAATCGTCTTTCAAAGTGCAATACGTGATAACATTACTGGTAATCACAGACAGAAAAAAACATCCGAATAAAGAGACGTGTGACGTTGAGATCCTGTGGAGTCCCTGCTTATGGTGGGAATATGTGATCCAGAGGTGATAGGTAAATATTAATGAACAGAATGCGCACTCACCAGAAGTGCGTATTAAATACGCATTAATGAGATCTCCTGTATCATCAGGTACATGTAAGGTCATCCGTATTCAGGTCAGGATTCAGGATGGCAAGATGTCCAGATGCTGTAGCCCTCTGACGCGTTTCGTGCTAGGCACATATTGATAGGGTGCAGGGCTTCCTATAGGACGAAACGCGTAGCACAAAACGCGTCGGGGGCTACAGCATCTGGACATCTAGACATCGCTGGTGGCCATCCTGAATCTCTGGTCAGTATTGTGATTTTTACTTACCTACATTGGAATAAAGTTCATCAAAACAGTATCACACTATGTGGTGTCCGTTATTGGGCTCTCTTCATGAGTGCCACCCTCCGCAGTGCCTGCCCTAAGAGGTGACCCCGGATGTTGTGATTGACTGATGAACCCTGGAATCCTGTTGTGCCTGTGACCAGATGATGATAGCGAATGCAGCCTGACCTGAATACGGATGACCTTACATGTACCTGATGATACAGGAGATCTCCTTAATGCGTATTTAATACACATTTCTGGTGAGTGCGCATTCTGTCTATTAATATTTACCTATCACCTCTGGATCACATATTCCCACCATAAGCAGTGACTCCACAGGATCTCCACGTCACACGTCTCTTTATTCGGACGTTTTTTTCTGTCTGTGATTACCAGTAATGTTATCACGTATTGTAATTTGAAGGACGATTTTGCATATTGCGTGTTATATTTGATCACCATCTGTATTTTTGCCTCTATCCCCAGCGCTGCACCTTTATTATTAACATATGTCAATGATCCCTGACTCCATCTACAAAATAAAGGCATATTTGTTTACTAGCAGCTTGGGTGGCTATATCCCAACACTGGAATTCTCCTCACCTCACCTTTTGAAATGGACCCAGATTTTAAATAAGATAATGGCAATGGAAACTTTGCTTGTGGAAGATGGCCCCGATCTTGAAAAGATATGCGCCACCTTTTGTGATTTTTCCACTTTACGAGCCTTATTGACAAAATAATTGGTTCACTCCTCTTGAAGTTTCTTTGAGCACTTTATGGAGTCTTCCTCCCCTTTTCAGTCACCCACCTTTGTCCTCCTACACATTCCCCTGTACAGTACCAATTCCAAAGTTTTCTCTTTAAGGGATATGTTTCCAACACTGTGTTTGCCACAGGGTTATTGTACAGTATATATACTTGGTATTATCTCAATTCTAGTTATCCATCCTGTACAAATATGCATTTTTCTTATGGTATTGTAATCACATGCCCCATTGTAGGGTAACAACTTGAAAATCTTCTTGTGTAAAAAGCTATTTGACAAAAAAAAACTAAGAATACTGTTGACATTTTTTGTTGAACACAGGTCAATGTCACAGGTGGTAAAAATCATATTTATTGCAATGTGCATGCTGAAATCAAAGGTTAAAGGTCGAAAAGTATCATGTCATTCAAACAAGTTTTCATACCAATTTTTCTCACTCCACGATGGTATCATCAAAAACTGATGAATGTTTAAACCAATTCTACAGGTCTATGACCATCTTAAATAGTGATTACAGTAATGTGATATTCACAGTTTATGATGGACTGACCATTTAAATCTCCCAGGAACTCTAGTGAATAGTTCCTTCTGTGCCTTTCTCCCAATGATTCAGCAGGAGCATTAAACCTCATTTTATAGTTTCTAGAACAGAAAAAATTAGACAATCTAGTAGTAAAGTGAAGGCCCTTTCTATTGGGCTTGAATAATTGGCAGATCTAGGATTGCAATTGCAGAAATCTCTCTGTCTAAGGCCCCAAGAGTTATAGGAAGTTAATATGTAAGTTAACCTGCCAAAATCAACACAAAACTTGTTCTTGATGGGTGGACAGACCATTTTATAGTCTTTCCAACGTACTGTCCATTGTTAATCTAAATTGTCCCTTCAAGTGTCGATGCACATGCTGCGTGCGGCAAAGCGAAGTCATAAAGATCATTTCCACTTAGCATAATCACAATGTTGTTGCTGCACATGAACATTTCATGCAATGTGTTATAAATAGCCTGGTAGGTCTGAAGGCCTGTGGCTGGCACAGTAGACCAGAGCAGGATTATCAGCAGACAGGATAGGAATCCAAGGTGCTGTAGTCACCGTGGAGCCCTGAATACTGCTAGTATGTTCTCAATCTGCAAATAGCAGTGAAAATATGTCACAAAATCACTGCATTAAATCCACCGCAAACAAGCGAGCGGTTCACTTATCAGACCCGTCTACGGCTGCTATTAGCCTCTTCTTGAACCAGGACACAGGGGCCTATTCATCAAACTGCTATGTTAACTTACCGGTAATCAGAAACCTGGCCTCCCCTACTGCTGACACCGAGCGAAGACCTCATTTTGTCATCAGTTACAGCACTATACACACTAAATACGAGAGCTTTTCCTGGCTCTCATTAGTTGTGTTGTTTAACTTGCCTTGAAATGCAAATTGTGGTTGTACAGGTGGCCAGAAGTTCAAAAACCTGAAATTAATCACATATTTTCACACTCCAGACTACCATGCAGGTGTCTGTATGATTCATTCATTAGGTGCTTAACATGTGCAGGGCTGAATGTGGATATTATTTCTGTTATTTTTTTATATCATTATGTAGTAGATGTGTACATAACCTGTACCTTGATTGCAGCTAATATATTATCACCAGGGGCGGACTGACCATTTGGCAACTTGGGCACTGCCTGAGGGCCCGGGGTCAGTAGGGGGGCCCCATGAGATGCCCCTGGTACCTTTTTCATAGGCTTTTTTGAGTTTGGGCAAGGACACAGGGGCCCCATGATCCCCTATAAGCTGAACTCCAGGGCTGTTTTACCTGCCAAATGATTTGTATTTCTGTCAATCCAGTCCTGAGATTTACACTACCGTACTACATGCACAGCCCATTGTGGTTGGGCAGAAGATAGGTTTTGGTTTTTAAGACCAATATAGAAAATTGGGCGAGAGGCTCTGAGGCAGATTTTTAGGGTCCATTCACATGCTCCAGTTTCCATTGGCAAGATTCTGTGGATTAAAAAGTGTAAGCTTGTGAGCTGCTATGTGAGTGATGAATACTGCTAAGTTCTAATTGTGAATTGCCTGCACCTAACACATTCTCATACTAGTGTGTCAAAGCAATACTAATTACCAAAATGTGCCACACTTCACTTAAAAGCTCAAAATAAATAATATGTGCACCCAATTGCTACTATTTATAATGCATATCAAAATAAATGAAGTTGAAATAAATGAATATCAATTTCCAAAAGCAATGTCCATATAATTGTCAAAAACAGTCAAAAACAGGGAGTCCATATATGAACTTCTTCAAATGTGCATAGTTCACTGTGAGATAAAATATCCCATGCTTCGTAATTGATTATTTGTGTGAAAAAAACTTGCATTAGTGTGCTCCCCCACCAGTTGTGCTCTCACCTCAAGTACATGACCAGACTGTTAAGTGAGGTCATATAATGCTTGTGTCCCTTTAAATGGGCCAAATATGGATGGGGTGGTATCTTGCTGTTTGGGGTCCTCCTCCACTCAATCGATGGGCTCCCCTTCCACAATGGTTGATATAGAGGAATGAATCAAATCATAGTGTATTATCCTTTAAAAACGTTTTATTACTAAATCTAATGCACTCACATATACTCTGTATATAAAATGCTTTGTGCACAAAATGTGTCCTCCAGGATTTTTTTCAGTGGTGAAAATCCTAAAATTGCCAGCTGGTGTCAGTATGGAACGATCGAGCGGCGTGATGTCAAAGCCCCTCCCCTATGCGTTACGCCACCAGTCTCATGGCTTCATCAGGGGAGAATGATGGCACAGGTGGGAATGTCTCTTGCAGGACTATTGCATTCTGCCAATGGAGGGAGCCCCGACGGCAGAATGCAATAGTCCTGCGGGAGACATTCCCACCTGTGCCATGGTTTCACTGGAAAAGTCAAGATATGCAATAAACTTCAGCTGCCTATACCTCTTCACCCACTGATGGCTGACTTTACATCTGTGCAATAGCAGAACAAATGATAAAATACACATTAAACCACACCTTACTGCAATACACAGTAATGCTTATCAAAAGGTGCTCTGCGGTGTTACCAGTTTTTAATGGAATGCACCTTGCAAAAAACAAAAGTAATACTGTATGTCTTTTGTGATGCAGTGGCAGTCTAAGCCAACGGAGCTGCCATAACGCAACATACATTAACACGCAAATTATCATCGGTTAATAAACCGCAATGCACTGGAGAAGTGTGAAGGGGGCTTAAATTATATGCTTCATTTACCCATGTTAATGTTTAGATTTTCTTGCAGAAGATAATTATTAGACAAGAATGGTCAATTTAGTTTTAATGTATCCAGGCCGGTCTGGCTACATTTCATATCTTGGATATCATTCAAGTGGGTTGTGCAAAAATGCAGTTTGTCAATTTATAATATCTGTGTTCTGACACTTTTCAATATCCAGAATTTTGACAGGGATCCAGATGACCAGATCATACCAATTTTGTTGGCTTATATAGCTAACTCTTTTGAAAGAGAAGTATGGCCAAAGCTTTTTTGGCCATTCTACTCTTGTGGGTCACAGGAGTGCACTTACTGCTCTTCTATGATCTAGAATCAGCCGGCAGCAGGCTAAAGCCTGATGTTGACTGATGTCACGGAGCTGCTCCAGGCTCTGCAGGAATCCCGACAATAATGTCAGGATACACCCATATGCTCGACTAGCAGCCAGCTCAGCCTCTCAGTGCACCGCCCTCCACAGTCCAAAGTTCCAGTGAATGCTGGAAGAGCAGAGCAAAATGTGGACTGAGAACTCAGCAATCAGTGGTCATGTGATCACCAGCAGGGGACCACTACAGCATCACAACAATGCTGCAGCATAGAGCTGAATAACTGTTCATTTTCTTTATATTCCCACACTTCTCCTTTAAAGCTCTTTCACACGGGTGTCCAGGGGAATGGAATTTGAACCATGGTTTTACTGCCCCCCTCCCATTAAAACTCTAACATTGCAGCTGGAGGGAGGTATACACATGCCACCACCACACTACCATGCTTTGCAGCAGCAGAAATTTTAACAGGGCACTACCTGTTAGATTTGCTGATTGAGGTCATTAGAAACTGTGCTGCACTTGTGCATGGTGCATTTTTTAATACAAAGTCCACCTTAGGATTAAAAAAAAAAAAACAGACATTCAGGAGGTGGCAGGATTGCTCCTGAATGCTTGGTAGCTGCTGCTGTGATAACTGACCCACCTCAGATCACTTTTCTGATGGCAGTAGGCACTGCCACCAATGTGAAAGAGGACTTACAGATTGGCCCAGAAATTCAAGCCTGAGTTGGCTCAAGCAATATAGTCTAGGCACATACACTGTAAGAAATTTGCTGGTTCGAGAAATATTTTCTATCCTTCTCCTTTGGATTCTTGTCATTGAAATTGAAAATGGACATCAATTGGACCCCAATAATGATTAGAAAATCAAACGAACGTTCTTAAAACAAAAAATTTCAAACAAAATTCTACTAGTGTATGAACAGAGTTAGGCAACAAAAATAAACTGACAAGACCCCTAAACCTGCCCTATACTAAAGAACAAGTTTTGGCTATATGCACACTGTAACATGTTTTGCTTTTAGTCCCCCTGAATAATCAGAATGTATTCCAGACTTTAGTATACAGTCAGCACTCTTTTCTAGGTATAGATCTGATTTGTTGATACTTGGCAAGGAATGTTGGATGCTTGGATGGTATTTATGCTTGGCATGATTTCTGAAGAGCTTACCCCATCATGCCGCAGAGCTTTGAAGATAATCTAACTTCGCAATCTCTGTTTCATAGATGCCTTCACACGGTGCCATATGACTTGCCTCAGTACATAGAAGTGCGGACCTAAGCCATATTTAGTGTTAGCACTATACCCAGCATCCCAGCATCTCCTGGGAGCATGCCTGTGGGAAAGAATAACTGTAGAAATATAAAAACAGCGTAGTCAGCATCAGGCAGCTGTGTGCTACCTTGCCGACAGTAAATAAGGACTTTTGACTCCAGTTACAGCACCTTAATACTGCGAAGCCTGAGCTCAGTTTTTACTGCTGCTCCTAAAACCAGCACTAGCTGTACCTGCAGGCTGTAGACAAATGAGTAGGGTTGGCCATCATTGAGTGACAACCCACCTTTAAAGTCCCATTCCTCTTCATTTCCTGGTTTGTTCAGGATCAAGCATGTTCAGTTTCCAATCAGGATGTGATGATTCATTCTGGACACCACCCCTGGCACTTTTTAGAATATGCTTAGATATGTCAGATGGGCTGGTCCGACTAGGTATAAGCAGTTTAAAGTGGACCAGTTGCACCTAAATAGCAAGGCTACATACTTCAATAATGGCCCCTTTCCCTATGTAAAAGAAAACCTACAAGAATACCTCTCTTGGAAGAAAATACCCCCCTCATACAACCCGTCAGCACGTAGGCAAGGGTGATGTTTTTATCCTTCTGAAGCAATCTTTTCAAGTCTTCTTATGCCAGTGGAACCCTTGAAAAAGATTTCAGGTCTCCAGGAACCCTTACTTAATCCAGTTCATTGGGTGGCAGTAGGAAGAATGCCACTTGCAGTGGTAGTAAGTAAAAAGAATGTCCCCTTTACAGTGGTAGTCAGAATGCCACCCTAACAGACATCTAAAAAGATCTCTGATGTCATGCCATGAGTTCTGCCCAGTGACTTTAGTCCCAGAATTATGCAGGCACTATCAAATGGAAGGTCAATTAACCACAGTTCAAGGAACCTCTTGCAAGCTGTGAAGTAACCCTGGTTTAGAATGGCTGTTCTGGAGAGATGCTGGAGAATTTGAATAGCCTAAATATCACAAGAAGATTCTACTGCACTGTGCTGGGTACTCAGCATTTTCCGGGGCCTTGTTGAAAGGATGGTTATACAATACGGAGACCAGGGGAAAAATAATAACTAACGTTTTCACCCACAGTTGTCTTTGTATGTTTTTATTCAGTGGAATAAGTTAGGGGTGGAGACCCTTACTTAATAGCATTGAACTCCAGGAATACAACAAAATATTTGAGATAACATATGTACACTGACGTACCTACCAAAAATATTGTGACTCTATCAGTCATTCTTATGATTTGGGCACTCTTGTCAGACAGCAGAGGTAGGTCCGTGCTCATCCTGAAGAATGTACTTAAGTCAAACAGAGATTGAACAATGAAAGTGCAGCACTAAATTCATAAGTCACCCTTGTCCTCCATTAGAATGACAGCATTATATAAAGCAAAAGAGAAAACCTTGATTGGTTTGAAGTGCTTATATTCTCTTAACCAGTGTAATGGCATGCAAAAGTTTACTGAAATATTGCAAAAAGACCAGCTTTGAAAAATTCCTGTCCGATATCATTGGGATTGAGTTGTGTATGTGCCACAAGGCACCTTTCATTCTGATGACCACTAACAATATTGCAGCCTTTAACAATAACGTCCAGTTAAATTGTGTAGGTTACCATTAATGATCATTGCTTCTTAAAAAGCTTGTTGACTTATGCAAAACATGTCCTGAAAATTGTTGTACTAGTATTTTATTTAATGAGTTACTAACATTATTTTCATTCTAGAAGTATCACCTTTCTGTCCAGTCAATTCATCTCTTCAGAATTGCTGAGTGATACATTGATGCTTTTTCTGCCCTGAAGTAGTTTTGAAAGGCTTAGTGTGGGGGTAGTCATCGATCCAGTTGTTTTAATCTACTTATGTAGCTTTAAAAAAATGTAAAAGCATTCCTGCCCTATTTCTGGTCGGGTCACTTGTCTCATATGTGTGCACGGTGGCCAGGCTATGAGCCCGTGTTATTAAATATGCTTCTGGTATTTGATCTGTTCTTCATAGACAAACATAGAGCTGAAACAGTTGGAAACCAGCAATGCAACCTTCAAAGAAAAACATGTTAATGTGCAAACAGTTGTAACAACCAATCCGATATCCCTTTGCTGTAGTCAAACCAGTGAAAGATAATTTCTGATTAGTTGTGCTGTATGGTATTGTATAGAAGGGGAAGTGGTGAGAAGTAGATGGATACAATTGTAGGCTCTCATTTGCTATACTAGAAGCAATAACATTTTGTCTGTACAGGATTCTTCTTTTTCTATCTTACTCTTACTCTCCCTACTACAGCTCTCACCATATATATATGCTGCCATCTCCCTACTACGGCTCTCACCACCTCCTCCTAATACTCCATTCTCCCACTGACCCACACACCACCACTAGCAGACTCACACACTCTTGCACATCCTGCTCCCATGCCACCTTTTTCACTCTTCTTCTTCTCCTAACCACCGGGGACATCTCCCCGAACCCTGGCCCCTCACCACCTCACTCACCCACTAGGCACCCTCCTACTTCCACAAACTGCCGCAACCCCCTCAACCTGTCCCCCTGCTCCCCACAACCACCCCTCCATTCTCGTGTGCACTCCTGAACGCTCAATCGGTTTGCAACAAGCTCACCGCCATCCATGACCTCTTTATCTCCCGCTCCCTCAACCTCCTAGCGGTCACCGAAACCTGGATCCAAGCCACTGACTCTACCTCCCCTGCGGCACTCTCCTATGGAGGTCTCGTCTGGACCCATTCACCCAGACCGAGCGGTCGTAAAGGTGGTGGGGTCGGAATGCTCCTGTCACCGCTGAGCACCTTTCCATGTCCTCCCAAACCCCTCCCTCTATCCTTCTCCTCCTTTGAGGCCCACTGCATCCGGCTATTCTCTCCTACCCCTCTGAGGATTGCAGTAATCTATCTGCCTCCTGGACCCGTATCCCGCTTCCTCGACAATTTCTCCGCCTGGTTACCCTTCTTCCTCTCCTCAGAGCTACCCACCATCATCCTTGGAGACTCCAATATCCCTATCAACGTCAATAACCTGGCTACATCCCAAATCCTCCACCTAACCTCTTCTTTTGCACTCGCACAGTGTACACAGTCCTCCACCCACTCCGTCGGGAACACCCTCGACCTTGTTTTCTCCCATCTCTGCACCCCCCACAACCTCACAAACACCCCTTTCCCTCTCTCTGACCACAACCTCATTACATTCTCCATCTCCCCGTCCTCAAACACCTCCCCCCCAACAAACATCAAACCATCACCAGCCGTAACCTCCGCAACCTGAACCCTGCCACTCTCCACTCTGTGACTAACCGACTTTACGACAGTATCCTCGCACTGTCCTGCCCTGACCTGGCCACTACTGCTTATAACAACTCGCTGTCAGCCGCCCTAGACTCCTTAGCACCCCTAACCAAACGTAGCATTAGACCCCAACCGCTTCAACCCTGGCATAACGACCACACCAAGAATCTTAAACAACACAGTCGTGCGCTGGAGCGATTATGGAGCAAAACCAGATGCCAACAAGCGTTCACCCTATACAAATCTGCCTTCCTCGCCTATACCTCCTCCCTCCACGCTGCCAAACAAGCCTACTTCGTAAACCCTCATCAATACCCTCTCCTCCAGTCCTCGCCGGCTCTTCTCCACTTTTAACTCCCTACTCTGTCAACCCCCACCTCCACCCAGTATCTCATTCACCGCCCACGAGATTGCTAACCACTTCCAAAACAAGATCGACGCAATCGCCAATGCTCAGACCTCCACCCCACCTAGCCTCCCTCCCATGAAAACTACCTCAGCGCTCCCCTCCTCTAACCTCGCAACTGCCCAGACCCCCACCCCACCTAACATCCCGCACACTAAAACCCCCCCAACACTTCACTCCTTCGACCTTGCTACCACTGAAGAGGTCACTAAGGTCTTCTCTGAAGCCCGCCTCACCACCTGCCCCCTTGACCCTGTCCCAACACAACTCCTACGGTCACCCTCCTCCTCCATCCTACGCTCCCTCACCCACATCTGCAATCTCTCCCTCTCTACTGGCGCATTCCCCTCCCCCATAACGCACGCGCACATCACCCCCATACTAAAAAAACCCTCCCTGGACCCCACCGACCTGAACAACCTTAGACCCATCTCCCTCCTGCCATTTACATCCAAACTCCTCGAGCGCTTAGTCTATAATTGCCTAAGCTCCCACGTCAATGACAACAACCTCCTTGATCCCCTACAGTCTGGCTTCTGTCCCCTACACTCCACCGAAGCCGCCCTACTCAAACTCACCAACGACCTGCTAACCGCCAAAGCTAATGGCCACTACTCAGTCCTCCTACTCCTCGACCTCTCCGCAGCCTTCGACACAGTTGACCACCCCCTCCTCCTTAAAAAACTATACTCCCTTGGCATCAGAGATTCAGCTCTCTCCTGGCTCTCCTCCTATCTATCTCAACGCTCCTTCAGTGTTACCTATAACGCTGCCACCTCCCCCTCTCTCCCCCTCTCTTTTGGGGTCCCCCAAGGCTCTGTCCTCGGGCCCCTTCTCTTCTCTATCTACACCTCCTCCCTTGGCCAACTGATACACTCCCACGGCTTCAACTACCACCTCTACGCCGATGACATGCAAATCTACCTCTCTACCCCTCGCCTCACCCCTTCATTTTCCGGCCGAATCACCTGCCTACTGAACGACATATCAGACTGGATGTTACTCCACTTCCTCAAATTAAACCTTTCCAAAACCGAGCTCCTAGTTTTCCCCCCAGCCCGTGCCACCCCCCCCAACCTCTCCATCAGGACCAATAACGCCACCATCAGTCCCACCCCACAAGCCAAAGTTCTAGGTGTCACTCTAGACTCCAATCTATCTTTCCAGCCCCATGTCCAATTGCTGGCAAATTCATACAGGCTCCACCTCCGCAACATCTCCAAAATACGTTAGTTCCTAACCCCAGACACTACTAAACAACTCATTCACTCCCTTATTATCTCACGACTCGACTACTGCAACTCTCTCCTCACCGGCTTACCTCATCACAGACTCTCCCCACTTCAGTCTGTCCTAAAGTCAGCGTCCAGACTCATTCACCTTGCCAACCACTCCGTATCCGCCACCCCCCTCTGTCATTCCCTCCACTGGCTCCCGATTGCCCAACGCATAAAATTCAAACTACTAACATTGACATACAAAGCTATTCATAATACTGCCCCAAACTACCTCACCGACCTGATATCCAAATACCATCCAACACGTACTCTTCGCTCCTCACAAGAACTTCTACTCTCCAGTTCCCTGGTCTCCTCCTCCCATGCCCGACTCCAGGACTTCTCCAGGTCTTCCCCAGGTCTTCCCCAATCCTCTGGAACTCACTACCCCAATCCATCAGACTGTCACCTACCCTCCTCACTTTTAGGCGCACCCTGAAAACCCATCTCTTCAGGGAAGCCTACCCCGCCCTCACCTAACTGCCTATCTACTCCACTTCTCCTACCACTCCATCCCCCACAGCCATTTCCTCCTGTACCACTATCCCCTAGCTCCTAGATTGTAAGCTCCAAGAAGCAGGGCCCTCGAACCCCTCGTGTATTGTATTGTTACTTTATTGTCTCATGTACTGTCCCCCACTATAATGTACAGCGCTGAGCAAACGTTTTGGCGCTATATAAATACCGTATAATAATAATATAATAATATATATACAGTGTATATATATATATATATATATATATATATATATATATATATATAAAATATAGGATGGACAAAAGTATAGTTATCAGCTGATTTATTACATTGATGTTTGGACAAGATACAGCCCACCTTTCTCAAGGAATGTGATCCACCAAAGCGCTAAACTAGCCAACTGATTACTGTACCTTCTGATATTTATTTATTTCAGGTAATTATATATCACTGTCAATTTACACATTGCTTTACATATATATTTTACATTCACATCAGTCCCTAACCCTCAAGGGGCTTACAAGCTAAGGTCCCTAATTCACATTCATACATATCCATACTAGGGCCAATTTAGACAGGATCCAATTAACCTACCAGCCTGTCTTTGGAGTGTGGGGAAAAACCAGAGGAAACCCACACAAGTACAGGGAGAACATGCAAACTCCAGGCAGGTGGTGCCGTGGCTGGGATTCAAACCAACAACCCTAGTACTGCCAGACCAAAGGGCTAATCATTCAGCCACTGTGTGGAACTCAAGCATTTCTTTTTGGATTGAGTGCTGGTATCTCCATCATACCTGCAGCCCCACAAATGTGACATATGCAAGCTTACATTGGTCCAAGCTTTTATATATATATACAGTCAGGTCCATAAATATTGGGACATCGACACAATTCTAACATTTTTGGCTCTATACACCACCACAATGGATTTGAAATGAAACAAACAAGATGTGCTTTAACTGCAGACTGTCAGCTTTAATTTGAGGGTATTTACATCCAAATCAGGTGAACGGTGTAGGAATTACAACAGTTTGCATATGTGCCTCCCACTTGTTAAGGGACCAAAAGTAATGGGACAGAATAATAATCAAAAATCAAACTTTCACTTTTTAATACTTGGTTGCAAATCCTTTGCACTCAATTACAGCCTGAAGTCTGGAACGCATAGACATCACCAGACGCTGGGTTTCATCCCTGGTGATGCTCTGCCAGGCCTCTACTGCAACTGTCTTCAGTTCCTGCTTGTTCTTGGGGCATTTTCCCTTCAGTTTTGTCTTCAGCAAGTGAAATGCATTCTCAATCGGATTCAGGTCAGGTGATTGACTTGGCCATTGCATAGCATTCCACTTCTTTCCCTTAAAAAACTCTTTGGTTGCTTTTGCAGTATGCTTTGGGTCATTGTCCATCTGCACTGTGAAGCGGCGTCCAATGAGTTCTGAAGCATTTGGCTGAATATGAGCAGATAATATTGCCTGAAACACTTCAGAATTCATTCTGCTGCTTTTGTCAGCAGTCACATCATCAATAAATACAAGAGAACTAGTTCCATTGGCAGCCATACATGCCCACGCCATGACACTACCACCACCATGCTTCACTGATGAGGTGGTATGCTTAGGATCATGAGCAGTTCCTTTCCTTCTCCATACTCTTCTCTTCCCATCACTCTGGTACAAGTTGATCTTGGTCTCATCTGTCCATAGGATGTTGTTCCAGAACTGTGAAGGCTTTTTTAGATGTCGTTTGGCAAACTCTAATCTGGCCTTCCTGTTTTTGAGGCTTACCAATGGTTTACATCTTGTGGTGAACCCTCTGTATTCACTCTGGTGAAGTCTTCTCTTGATTGTTGACTTTGACACACATACACCTACCTCCTGGAGAGTGTTCTTGATCTGGCCAACTGTTGTGAAGGGTGTTTTCTTCACCAGGGAAAGAATTCTTGAGTCATCCACCGCAGTTGTTTTCCGTGGTCTTCCAAGTCTTTTGGTGTTGCTGAGCTCACCGGTGCGTTCCTTCTTTTTAAGAATGTTCCAAACAGTTGTTTTGGCCACGCCTAATGTTTTTGCTATCTCTCTGATGGGTTTTTTTGTTTTTTCAGCCTAATGATGGCTTGCTTCACTGATAGTGACAGCTCCTTGGATCTTATCTTGAGAGTTGACAGCAACAGATTCCAAATGCAAATAGCACACTTGAAATGAACTCTGGATCTTTTATCTGCTCATTGTAATTGGGATAATGAGGGAATAACACACACCTGGCCATGGAACAGCTGAGAAGCCAATTGTCCCATTACTTTTGGTCCCTTAACAAGCGGGAGGCACATATGCGAACTGTTGTAATTCCTACACCGTTCACCTGATTTGGATGTAAATACCCTCAAATTAAAGCTGACAGTCTGCAGTTAAAGAACATCTTGTTTGTTTCATTTCAAATCCATTGTGGTGGTGTATAGTGCCAAAAATGTTAGAATTGTGTTGATGTCCCAATATTTATGGACCTGACTGTATATATATATATATATATATATATATATATATATTTACTTTTCTTTTTAAAATTATAACCCCTCTCAGGTTTTAATTCTGTCCCCTCTAAGGATACTGTATTCACTCCCTCTGTTTGTCCTAGTGGCCATTGTCACCCAGACAGAAAGTTATGGGACAGTCAAAGTGTAAGAGTAAATCATACAATTGGTATACCTGTCTATGAGGGGAGTTACCCTTGCTTTGTAAGGCTTGGCTCACATATATGCATTTTGCATTTGATTATTTTTCCAGTGCTTTTTGCAGTTTGGTTTGCGTTTTCTACACGCATTTTTGATGTGTTATTACCGCATTTTTTTAAAGCTTTTTTTTTAATGGTTAAAGTGGAATTTTTGTTGTTGCTGAGTAGAATAACCATGAAAAACCATGGTAAAAACACGTCAAAAACTTACTGCCATGCATTTCAGCAGCTTCTCCGTTGAACTCTATTGTAGAAAAAAAAGGCTTCTTTTTGCTTTTAAAAAAGTCCCTGACCCTTTCCAAAAAAGCATAGAAGTGAACATGTTCCATAGGAAACCATGTTTAATGGACTGTAGTGCATTTCTGCAAAAAGCACTAAAAACACATTGGTGTGAACAGAGCCTAAAGATTTCCTCTGATTTCTTGCTGCTTCCCAGGGATAGGAAGCAAAATTTCCCCAACAGGACACAGACAGCAGAAAAAATGTCAGGGTTTTTACAGCTGAAGTACAAGTATGTCTTTTATTTGCATAGTTACATAGGGCAGCACAGTGGCTAAATGGTTAGCACCTCTGCCTGGCAGTACTAGAGTCGTTGGTTCGAATCCCAGCCATGGCACCTCCTGCCTGGAGTTTGCATGTTCTCCCTGTGCCTGTGTGGGTTACCTCCCACACTCCAAAGACATGCTGGCAGGTTAATTGGATCCTGTCTAAATGGGCCCTTGTATATGAATGTGAGTTAGGGACCATAGATTGTAAGCCCCTTGAGGGTTAGGGACTGATGTGAATGTACAATACATATGTAAAAGTGCTGTGTAAATTGACAGTGCTATATAAGTACCTGAAATAAATAAATTGATTCAGCTTAGTGGGGATCATGACATTAACACCCCACCTCTCAACCTCATCCAATCAGAGGCTGCCTTGCATTCACTGAGAAAAATGCAAGGCAATCTGTGAATGCACAAGTGCAGAGTGAGCAACCTCTGTGGTTACTATGCTGTGGGGCAGCTGCTTGACACAGAAGACAGAAGCAGTCACTCTAGTAGCAGCAACTACTACTGTAATTCTCCACTTCCACAGCTGTCCCCACAGGTATGACATATGCAAACTTCTATGCAATATAGTTCATATCTGGAGTTCAGCTTTAATGCATTCCTTTCAATCCAAAACTAAAAAGTTTTGTATATACATACACTTTAAGTTGCTAGATATTTAAAAGCAACATTTAAAATGCAAAAATATTCCAGCATAATAAAAATGTAATGATTTTTTATAGTGATATATAAGGAGGAGGTCACTGTGTGTATAAAGACAGCAGTTATATACATAATGTGTATTCTTCTCTCATAGGGCTCCACGTTGAGAAAGAGGAAGATGTATGAAGAGTTCCTGAGCAAGGTCTCCATCTTGGGTCAGTATTTCTTCTTCAATGTCGCACAAATCACTTTGAGCCCTTGAAAGCTCAGTTACAATAAGACCACACACCAGCCACATAAACTTGGATGAGGGTCCAGCATGTTGGCCTATTTATTGGTTCATGTAAGCTCACATCTGTTCCTGGGCTTTTTCTTGGTAGCTATCTGATCTCATACACCAAACCTAAATGATTTTACATGTGTGAAGAGTGGAGTCCTGAATCCAAAGCTTTTACAGTAGGAGGGGGCATAATCCATCTCGCCTTGCCTAAATAACATGGATTATTACTGATATTTGGTGATCTGATAAAAATAGCAGGTGTGTTTTACTGTGTCCTTTTAGTGTGTTTTTATTTTTAATACACACCACTTTTAAGAATAATAGCAATACATTTTTAATCCCTGCATTTTTTTATGTTACTCATTTCTAATAAATGTTAAATTTCGTGCAATATATTTTTTTAAATGTACATAACTTTGATGGAACACTTGAAAATTAAGAAGCTTTCTTCTAAACTTTTTTTGCATGGTAAGCACAAAATAGATGTCCATTTTTTTTAGATAGAGTTGGGAATGATTGGAACCCTTTCAGGATGTTATTGCTATCTGGTGCTCTATTAAAGAGAATTGCCCTCTATGGGTCTATTTATAATAGACAATTATCCAGTTAAGGTGCATGTACTTTCAGTTTGTGTGAATTAGGCAAAATTAAATATTTTTCATTTTTTTTTCTTTTTTGAACATTTTTTTACTATGGGCAATAGTATGGTCACAGCTTCAGTGGGGTTTTGACCACTGAAGCTGTGGAGCATAAGACATACTTATATCATTGGTTACATGTATTTGCTAATTTCCTCTAGTGTTCTTTAGCATTGTTACTTTGTATATCTTGTTATAAAAATGTGCGTATTTCGTATTTCCTGTGATCCTCAGTGCAAGCTAGTGACCATAATGTGTATTTTACTACTGGACATAATAAAAGAGCATTTGTTCAGAAAAAAACATAACCTAAAGATCAGTTATTTTTGCCCAGAATAACTGAACAGATGGCTATGCATGGTTTTTTTTTATACATAGACCCCTAAGGCATTCTGATCAGGTCCATCTGTCAGTTTTTCAGGTGGACCTGATTGGAAGGTCCATGCATTCCTATGTTCAAATGGATATAAATGGGCTAGTGTTAGTTTTCAACCTCACGTACTTGCAGGTCTGATCGAATCCGCTAAAAAAAAGGCAGAGTGGATTGGAGGTAGCTGGGTGTAAATGGAGTCTGTTTACTTCCGATAGATCAGAGTGGGCTCTGTTTGTGTCCACTATGCAGAAACTGAGCAGACACTGATGTGTCATCTGCCCACTCTGCTCAGATCAGCAGGGGATCAGCTCACAGGTCCTCTGCTGATCGAAACAGAATCTGCCCAATGTGAAAGGGGCCTTAGTGTCATTGTGTCAACAGTTGTACCAGAAAGGAAATGAGGAAAATTGTATAACTGTGACATAGAAGAATATAAGCAAATTAAACGTAGAATTAAACCTCCAGCATTTTTACCTTAAGACATTGACCACAATAAAATAAACATTCCCCAGTAAACTATTTGTAAAAATTCTTACTTGGGTTGTGTAGTTTACTTTTAATGCTGCTTTTAATGCTGTTGGCACCTGCTGTTTCATTGCTGCTTCTATGAACTTCCTGTCTTTACAGGAAAGAGTTAACAGTGGGCAGTGCAGTCTTAAGTCAGTGTTTTAGCTTGAAGAAAGGAGGAGGGAGGAGGAGGGGAGTGCCTTGTCATCCTAGACTATTGGGCTGTGTGTGTCTATTGATGCGGACTGTGTAGAAAGACATAGCTCTAGTCCTTGCATACAAGAATGGCTCCATATGATGCTGCAAAAGAAAGGATCCACCCTGAAACAGGTATCCTGCGGCTGAGAGCATGTCACCAGCTGAAACAGGAACATAGGCAAAGAGTAAAAGCTATAGAACCTCCATGCCCCAGCTGTTGAAAGTGCTTAAAAAAGCTAAGATTTTAATATCACTTACAGCTTTAGGGTTTATGCAAATTTCTTCTTTAAGCACTAGCTTAAAATTCCCAGTGTTTTATCATGCCTGGGAGCTGCAGGTGGCGCATACAAAAGTGAATAACTGTACACCATTGTACTCATGTAAGCAGCTATGCTCTTTGCATTAACATTTACCTACACATGTGATTATGATGTATTTTCTGATCATGGAAGTTTTGCTTCATATTCCTATGTGTGGATAAATGCCAATGCAAAAGTACATCAGCATTTACACCAGCACAAGTGCATACAGCTATTCAATTCTGTTGCCAGCTGCAGCTCCCTGGATGTGGGAAAACTTTGGAAATTTAACTATAGAGGGCATTTGTGCCTACAAACCACCATGTACTTGAGTCCTTAAAGCAGAACTTCACACTAAAGGGAAAGTTCAATTTTATGCCCTCCCTCCTCCCCCTCCTTTAACATTTTTTACATTTTTTGGGGGGAAGAAGTACCTAGTACCTAGCGCTGCATTTTTTGCTGTATTTTATTGTCTATGAAGAGGGTATACAAGGTTTACCTTTATGCTAGCGGCTTGAATCTGTTAGATCCAGCGCTTGTTTTTTTCCCTATTTACTGAGTACCTAGTTTTGATTGGTTTCCACTATCCTAGCAGACGTTCGCCCCCCCCTTTGCCCGCAGCCTTCTGGGACAAGTCACATGTCCCAGAAGGCTGCAGGCTTACGCATGCACAGTGGGAAGCTGGCTGTGGATTTGCAAGGGGTCACAGCTGGCTTCCCACAGTAAACATGCTGGTACCCAGGACCCAAAGACCAGTGAAGAACCGGCCTGGGTGAGGACAGTGCTGGATCCCTGGGCAGGTAAGTGTCCTTTTAAAAAAAAGTCAGTAGCTACAGTATATGTAGCTCCTGACTTTTACATACATGGTTCCATAGTTAGTCTGGCTGAAAAAAGACAAAAGTCCATCCAGTTCAACCATTGAAAAAAAAAAAGTTATTATCCTATACCCACAGTTGATCCAGAGGAAGGCAAAAACAAAAGGCAAAAACCAGCAAAGCATGAGCCAATTTGCTCCTGCAGGGGAAAAAAATTCCTTCCTGATCCCCCGAGAGGTAATCGGATATTCCCTGGATCAACTTTACCCATAAATGTTAGTATCCAGTTATATTCTGTGTATCTAAGAAACAATCCAGGCCTTTTTTAAAGCAATCCACTGAGCAGGCCAGAACCAACTCTTGAGGGAGTCTATTCCACATTTTCACAGCTCTCACTGTGAAGAAACCTTTCGGTGTTTGGATTTGGATTAAATTTATTTTCCTCCAGACGTAAAGAGTGCCCCCTTGTCCTCTGTGATGACCTCAGGGTGACTAACTACACCGAGTTCACTATATGAACCACTGATGTATTATACATGGTGATCATATCCCCCCTTAATCTCCTCTTCTCAAGAGAGAATAAATTCAGTTCCTCTAATCTTTCCTCATAGCTGATCTCCTCCATGCCTCGTATCAGTTTGGAACTTTTAATTTTATCTCTCTAGGGGTGAAGTTTCTCTTTAATATTTCTTCCTGGAGTTCTTGCCTATTTATTGATTTGCTTTCTATAAACACTACCACCCAATATAAATGCACCATTATGGTCTTTAGGAAAAAAAAGCTATGTTCATCCCCTGCTGATCAATCTCCATTAGGCAAATGTCCAATCAGTGGGCCACTCCTGACCATTATGGGACATCTACAGTATAATTGCACTGCGGAAGGTTTTGCAGTACTGATTGCATTACTGGGTACATGCCTTGAAAAAAAAAGAGCAAACAGCCTTCATTGGTTTAACAACACACCAATGCATTGCTCCATAAGAAGCAAACAGTCTTCTTCAAACATTCTCAGATAAATACTTAAAGCCATATATTCTTGGACTCCTCAAATGGTTTCAACAAGGAGTCGCTACACCTTTCATGTTGTGACTAATGGTTAATAAATCATTATTATGTCCAACTACTGGAAGTATTTAAGGATGAACTGTTCTTCTACTTGCCTAAACAGTCCTCTAAGAACACCAAAAACAATTGTCAATGTATATCAAAACTGTGCTCAGGGCTCATGTATGACAGTGTTGTATGCACTCAGTGCTCTTGTTTCAGCCCTGATGTTGAGAAGGGGGCTAGGCACAGAGAAAATTAGGTCTGCAGCAGCATTTACAGGTGCTACAGCCTGTATTCTGTTCAGAGTAGTGAAGCAAACACCTTTCATGTGATTATGGCACCATTCAGGTTAGTACATTGTTTAGGGAGTGCCCAGCTAATGTTAGAAACGCATGCCATGTGCCCCATTTTGTTTTCTGGCTGTAGTAACACTTAAAGCCAATGAACCCTGTTTAATAAACTATTTCTGGAAAGTATACAGTATGTATAATTTTAAAACTGGTTGCACGTTAGACTCAGGCAGCTGTTGCATTACAGCTTCCAGCATACTCAGGCCACATTTTTCAAAGTGTCTGAAATAGGAGCTGTGTTGCCCCAGAGCAACCAACTAAATTCTTTGATTCTTATTTCTGGTGAGGTTTGAATATGAGGGGTCGCTATTGGATAGACCAGACAGTTCTTATTTCAACCTAAGCCTAAAGACGAATTCCAGGTATGGCAGTTTGTACATAGGTACTCTGGTCTAGCTTGGTATTGGGCCATACCTTTGAAAGCTGGAATTCACTGTAGTAGGCACTGTTTCCAGCTGCTGTGCCAAGCGGCTGCCCTGCTTCGTTGTGGACACAGGAGGTTGCTCACTAGGCATGGGCAGCATTCAGGGAATTCTTTGCATTTTCTCTACAAATGCTAAATGCTAACTGGAAAAGGTGGGGCAGTGACATCACAATCTCCACCTCTTTCAATCAGAGAATACTATGTATTCATTGAGAAAATAGAAGTGTTCTCTCAATGGAACCTGTGCCAAGTGACCAACCTCCTTTATTCAGTAAGCATAAGTACAGCAGCTTGGCACAGGACCTTAAAGCTAGTGGCAATCACTGATGGCTACTACAGCTATTTCCAGTTTTCAGGGGATCCCATGGGTATGGCACATACACTCACTGGTCACTTTGTTAAGTACGCCTGTTCAATTGCTTGGTACGTCAAATTGATAATCAACCAAACACATGGCAGCAACTCAATGCATTTAGGCATCTAGATGTGGTGAAGACAACTTGCTGAAGTTCAAATTGAGCATTAGATTGGGAAAGAAAGGGAATTTAAGTGACTTTGAATGTGGCATGCTTGTTGGTGCCAGAGAGGCTGGTTTGAGTATTTCAAAAACTGCTGGGATTTTCACGCACAACCATCTCTAGGGTTTACAGAGAATGGTCCAAAAGAGAGAAAATATGCAGTGAACGGCAGTTGTGTGGTCTAAAATGCCTTGTTGATGTCAGAGCTCAAAGGAGAATTGGCAGACTGGTTCGAGATAATAGAAAGGCTTGCTGTCATGTCAATATGGACCAAAATCTCTGAGGAATGTATCCAACATCTTGTTTAATCTATGCCATGAAAAATTAAGGCAGTTCTGAAGGCAAAAGGAGGTCCAACCCGCTGCTAGGTTGGTGTACCTAATAAAGTGATCCAACCTGGAACAATGTAACTATGTAAACCTACTCGACCAGTAATATTTAGACACTGGAGATCCACTAACCTTCCTTCCATTAAGGAATGAGCTACTGAACTTGCCCACCTACAATGCATGGAGGAACTGACATCTCGCCTTCATGATAAATGTGGTAAAAGCATCAAAACTTGGAGTATTTGGATCAATTATATGAGCACCTACCACTTCAGAAATATTTTTTGACTCCATGAATACTTCATCTGTCCCTAGACGTGATGGGATCCCCTCTTAGTGGTCCCCCAACCTCTCTTTTTTCCTTCTCTTTTCCCGTAACCCTACCTATCTATTACTCCTTCTACTACATTACACCTCTCCGTAATGGGATTCCCAGTGGAACTATTTTCTTTAGTCACAATACACTTGAACATTTACCCCTACATTTCTGCATTACAAGGCTGTTGAAGTTCTATTCTGATGAACATATATTTGTTTGATTGACTATGACCAATCTCACTGTCTGTACTTTTTACATACTTTGCTTTGTATGGAAAATGTTCAATAAACTTTTACTACTCAAAAACAATTTGCCATACCTGGAATTTAACTTTAAACCACAACTTATTTGATCCCACCACTTCCACAGTTGAAATACATATAAACTGCCAAAGTATTTGTAATTGTGTTCAGCCGGTCTTGTGATTCAAACAAAATAGCCAAGTCAATGACCTCACTTCTCTCTGCTATTGAAAGGGGCTTTTTTAACTGCCTTTTAAGTTTGATCTTTTTAATAAACTACTGTACACAATGTCTGCATTTAATGTATCCATATCTTTATTTGTAAGTATTTTATTAGAAAGTCTTACAGATTATACATCAGAACCACTGAGAAACTCCCATTTCCCCTATCCATTAATCTTTTATGTTTAGACATGGATACATCTATGTATGCTGTGAACCAACATGTCTTAAAGACAGGGCATTGCTGATTTTGGCATACATTGTTATTTGGGCACAATGGGCAGCTTAAAGCTGCATTCACACTTTTTGCATTTTCAGGCTTTTTTATTTGAGTGTTTTTGCGTGACTATATGAGTGTTTTAGCAATGTATTTCAAACTTTTTTCATGTATATTCAAGCTTCGGCATTTGTTATAGCTATTGGAAAGCAATAGGGGAGGAGACAAAAAAAAGTCTGAAATATGCCTGAAAAAAAGTCAATACCGCATACTAGCAATAGTGAATTGCCATTTTCAGTATCGCATGCAATATGTGGTCATGTGACTGACTTAACTCATGCGATAAGCTTTAGTGAATTGTGCCCACTGTCACTTGATCCACCAGACAGATGGGGAATGAATCCCCATCTGTCTTTTTTTAGCAGACAGGATCGGATTGGATGCAGATGGGTGTAAATGGACACATGTTCGTTTACAACAGCACTCCATAGAGAGCAATGGAGTGTCCAATCAGGTCAGCTTGAAAAGCAGACAGGCGGACCTAATTTGTTCGCTCGTGTGAAAGGGGCCAATCAGCTCTAACTTCAGCTTGTTCAATTAAGCTTCGACAAAAAAAACTGGAAGCTGATTGGTTTCTATGCAGAGCTGCACCAGATTTTGCACTCTCCAGTTTTAGTAAATCAACCCCAGTATGTCTTTCACTAGTCATCAGTATACATTTTCCTCCATTATCTTCTGAGAATTTGTGTCCACTCCCTGTGTCCTTCAGGAATAGCCTGTGTAAAGGAAGCAGTTTTTTCATGAATTTCTGATCCAACTTCAGTTAGAACAACTCTCTTAACAGTTCTTCTTAAAAATATAAAGTTGACTAGTTTATATTAGAGGCAGGGCACAGGAAGTTGATGCCAACTACCATTGGGGAACAGTATTGCTCAGCTGTCTTGTTGATTATTCTCCCTGACAGCAGCCACCAACGTATAGATGAGGGACTGAAAGGACTCAGATTGGACATGTATATCATCCCATGTCCATGGGTAGAGTTAGTATATTATAAATGATGTACACCCTAAATAAATAAGAATGCTGGGATTCAGCTCGTAGTTCGGTGACCCCCTATACAGGCACATGGCAAGCATCCAGCCTGGACTAAATTCTTCAGTGTATTTATATTAGAAGATACAGTAGTTTGTGAATATCGCTATGTTTTGGAGAGAACTATGGAAACTGCAGACGCCAACTGTCCTGAAGCAGAATATATACGGTTTCAAATCCCTTGAATTGTGTTGTATTATGGGGTTTTGTTATGGGAACTTTTTATGCTCATTCTCAAGTCATTTTATACTGTCAAATTTGTTGTAATTAGCAAAACAAGTTAAAGGTGATAATTTCCATTAAACTTTCCCTTTTGAACAGCTGCACTATTGAAAGGGAAACTCCTTACTTAATAAGATTAAGTGTGGCAACTTTCATTGATTGTCATGTAGAGAAAATGGTTTGCTTCCAAGATGGGTCACTGTGTGCCAGGGACTGTTATTCTGGTGCCTCTAGAATTTCCCAGGAACAAGCTCACATGAAGTATAGCTGTCAGATATTTCAATTAGGCAGTGTACTATGTCAGAGAAAACAGATGGACCTATTTATCAAATTATTTGGAAAAAACTACCCTATACAGTCCATATTGCCTCACACCAACCATTCATGTTTAATCTTCTGTCCTCCAATTGTTATTGAGATCAATCGATAATTCCACCCCTTTTACAAAACAATGGTTCTGTCTCATCTTGAATAAACATTTCAGTTTCGGTCACCAATCCTCAAGAAAGATGTTGTTGAATAAGAAAGGAATCAGCGAAGGCCAACAAAATTAACAAGGGAAGTGGAGGACCTCAGCTATGAAAATCAATCTCATAGATTACGGTTAATTACTCTGGAGAAGAGGCACTTAAGAAGGGATTGTACAAATATATCAAAGGTGACTTCAGTAACTGTTTACTCCGAGGTCACATGGCTACTATTTGAGGTTAGAAGAAAAGTGGTTTGCAGACAGAGTTCTTTACTGTTAGAGCAGAAAAAATGTGGAACTCTCATGTACTAGCTGAAAGTGTCAACAACTTCAAAGAACTTTTAGATGTCTTCCTCAGGAAGCAGTATATACAGGGCTTTGGGAGTTGCTGGAGAATTCAAATCACACATGCATACAAACACAAAATTTGAACTGGGGGAACTGTGTGTCTTTTTTCAACCTTACAGGTTCTGAATTGTGTTATTTCCCATTGTTGGTTTAAATTTGATTGTCTGCTAAAGACTCTTGGAAACTCCTTGACAAATAGGTTTGGTTGGTCATTTTTAAATGTCAATTTTTTATCCAGTACGACAGTTAAACATTGCTTGTAATAACTGAGCAGGATAAATATTATTAGAAAGGCAAGAACAAGGACTTGTAAGTGACAAACACTCAAGTTTAAAAGGATGCTGCGACTTTTATGGATGTCAATTAACAAAATTTGTAATGACTAGAAATTGTTGCTTTGGTGAGTGTCGTGACCACTGTACGTTTTTTGGATCTTCAGCTAACAAATATTTGCTTTTCTGTGGCTGGCAAATCTCCAATTGCTCTGCAGCTCAATTCACTGTATGGTTGTGTGTACTAAGCTTTAGTGATACTTTAAAGTACTTCTACAGTATACTCTTTGAGGGAACGGTACGCACTAAAGTAAGTCATTCGGGTAGGCAGGTGTTGGTCATAGGACTTTAGTTTCCTAAACAATGGGCGATCTATACTTATCACATGAAACATTGATTTTGTGCAATAGTAGGCCAGGATAACATACATATGTCATCATTTGGAAAAGTTGGTAGCAATTACTCCAAACTAGAAAAAGACGATTTCGTCGTAATTGAGCCCCTTGGTTTGCCTACAGAAGCATCTTGTCTTTTCTTTGCATCCTAAGTAAACTGTGGTCATGTAATAATTTTCTTTTATCTTAACTAAATGGTATGGTAACATAAATGGTGACAGATTGGTGTGCAGTATCTTCAGCCATTGTTTTATTCCTTTATGTTCCTTTCTTTTGGTTGAAAATTAAAATGGAATGATAATGAGTTACATACAGTTGTGTTCAAAATAATAGCAGTCAGACATCACTAACCTGATCAATCACTGTTTTTGGTAGAAATGACATTTCTACATGGCAAATAATTTACTAGCAGGTGTAGTAGAGTAATAGAAATCCAACATACCCAACAGTCATGACATACATGCTGCTGATTCTGTGTAATTGAATCACTAATTGAAAGGGGCATGTTCAAAATAATAGCAGTGTGGAGTTCTATTAGTGAGGTCATTCATTCTGTGAAAAACATGTGGCAATTATTGCCCTTATTTAAGGAAGAAAGGCAGCAAATGTTGTACATGCTGGTTACAGTGCATTTCTCTCTGAAATTCTGAGGAAAATGGGTTGTTCCAGACATTGTTCAGAAGAACAGCGTACCTTGATTAAAAAGTGGATTGGAGAGGGGAAAACATATAAAGAAGTGCAGAAAATGATAGGCTGCTCAGCTAAAATAATCGCAAATGCTTTAAAATGGCAACCAAAACCTGAAAGACGTGGAAGAAAGCGAAAAACTACCATTCGAATAGATCTAAGAATAGCCAAAATGGCAAGGACTCAGCTAACAATCAGCTCCAGGAAGATCAAAGAAGGTCTAAAGTTACCTGTGAGTACTGTTACAATTAGATGATGGCTATGTGAAGCCAAGCTATCTGCAAGAAGCCCCCGCAAAGTCCCACTGTTGAAAAAAAGACATGTGCTGAAGAGGTTACAATTTGCCAAAGAGCACATTGACTGGCCTAAAGAGAAATTGCGCAACATTTTGTGGACTGATGAAAGTAAGATTGTTCTTTTTGGGTCTAGTGGCCGGAGACAGTTTGTCAGACGACCCCCAAACACTGAATTCAAGCCACAGTACACTGTGAAGACAGTGAAGCATGGTTGCGCAAGCATCATGATATGGGAATATTTCTCATACTATGGTGTTGGGCCTATTTATCGCATACCAGGGATCATGGATCAGTTTGAATACATCAGAATACTTGAAGAGATCATGCTGCCTTATGCTGAAGAGGAAATGCCCTTGAAATGGGTGTTCAAACAAGACAACGACCCCAAACACACCAGTAAATGTGCAACATCTTGGTTCCAGACCAACAAGATTGACGTTATGGAGTGGCCAGCCCAATCCCCGGATCTTAATCCAATAGAAAACTTGTGGGGTGACATCAAAAATGCAGTTTCTGAGGCAAAACCAAGAAAAAAAGAAGAACTGTGGAATGTAGTCCAATCATCCTGGGCTGGAATACCTGTTCACAGGTGCCAGAAGTTGGTTGACTCCATGCAACACAGATGTACAGCAGTTCTCAGAAACAGTGCTTATACAACTAAATATTCATTAAGTGATTCAAAGGAAAGCAAAATCTTCAAACATTTTTCAGTTTATATAGTGAATGTTTGAGTTTGTAAAGAAGAATACAAACACTGCTATTTTTTTTGAACAGTCTAATATTCACTTTTCTTCAATTTATTTAGAGGAACAACACAAATTTGATATATTTGTCTTCATGTTTTGATTTGGAATAGAATGTGTCCTGTTCCCAATGCATTTGTGTGTATGGAAATAAAAGCTATTAGAAGGATTTTGAGCTTTATTCACTTTTTTCAACACACTGCTATTATTTTGAACACAACTGTATATGACCTTTATTTCAGTGGCAGTACAAAGAAATAGTGAAGGCTTGTCCTTATTTGTTGAAGTTTATGATTTATGTCAGGGGTCTCCAAGCTTTATAAACGAAGGGCCAGTTTATTGTCCTTCAGACTTTAGGGGGGCTGGACTGGCCAGTGGGAGAAGAAAATGTCCTGGCATCAGTGGGAGTAAACAATGCCTCATCATTTGTATTAATGGGAGATATAGTGCCCCATCACTGGTAACAATGGGGGGAATAGTTTCCCACTGTTGGCGTCAGTGGGAGGAATAGCGCCCTATCATTGGTGTTAGTGGGAGGAATAGTGCAACATCATTGGTGTCAGTGGGAGGAATAGTGCAACATCATTGGTTTCAGTGGGAGGAATAATGCCCCGTCATTGGTGTCAGTGGGAGGAATAGTGCTCCATCATTGGTGTCAGTGGGAGGAATAATGCCCCATTATTTGTGTCAGTGGGAGGAATAGTGCTCCATCATTGGTGTCAGTGGGAGGAATAGCGCCCCATCATTGGTGTTAGTAGGAGGAATAGTGCCCCATCATTGGTGTCAGTGGGAGGAATAGTGCAACATCATTGGTTTCAGTGGGAGGAATAATGCCCCGTCATTGGTGTCCGTGGGAGGAATAGTGCTCCATCATTGGTGTCAGTGGGAGGAATAGTGCTCCATCATTGGTGTCAGTGGGAGGAATAATGCTTCATTATTTGTGTCAGTGGAATGAATTGTGCCGCATCATTGGTGTCAGTGGGAGGAATAGTGCCCCATTATTTTTTGTCAGTGGGAGGAATAATGCCCCATCATTGGTGTCAGTGGGAGGAATAATGCCCCATTATTGTTGTCACTGGAAGGAATAGTGCTCCATCGTTGGTGTCAGTGGGAGGAATAATGCCCCATTATTGGTGTTAGTGGAAGGAATAGTGGGAGTAAACAATGCCTCATCATTGGTATTAATGGGAGATATAGTGCCCCATCACTGGTAACAATGGGAGGAATAGTTTCCCATTGTTGGGGTCAGTGGGTGGAATAGTGCCCCGTCATTGGTGTTAGTGGGAGGAATAGTGCCCCATCATTGGTGTCAGTGGGAGGAATAGTGCAACATCATTGGTGTCAGTGGGAGGAATAATGACCCATCATTAGTGCCAGTGGCAGGAATAGTGCTCCATCATTGGTGTCAGTGGGAAGAATAATGCCCCATTATTTGTGTCAGTGGGAGGAATTGTGCCGCATCATTGGTGTCAGTGGGAGGAATAGTGCTCCATCATTGGTGTCAGTGGGAGGAATAATGCCCCATTATTTGTGTCAGTGGGAGGAATTGTGCCGCATCATTGGTGTCAGAGGGAGGAATAGTGACCCATTATTTTTTGTCAGTGGGAGGAATAATGCCCCATCATTGGTGTCAGTGGGAGGATTAATGCCCCATTATTGTTGTCACTGGAAGGAATAGTGCTCCATCATTGGTGTCAGGGGGAGGAATAATGCCCCATTATTGGTGTTAGTGGAAGGAATAGTGCCCCATTGTTAGTGTCAGTGGCAGGAACTATGCTGATGGTGGGGGGGGGAATAATGCCCCGAGGGCCAGATAAAAGCAAGCAAAGGGCCGCATCCAGCCCCCGGGCTGCAGTTTGGAGACCACTGATCTATGTGATTATGGAGCAGAAGTCATATCCCAGTACTGCACCTTGATGGGCAAATGTCTTATTCCATTACTGTACCTTTGTAAAGATGTCTTTCACATTGCTAATGACAGCCCTTTTGTAAGGTTACATTTTGTAATGCAATTTTTCCCATTTGAGTATGTATTCTATTCCTTTGCAGAATCACTGGACAAATGGGAGCGCCTGACTGTGGCAGATGCTTTAGAACCTGTCCAGTTTGAAGATGGAGAAAAAATTGTTGTTCAGGGAGAACCTGGTGATGACTTCTTCATTATTACTGAGGTAAGGATGTGTATATTGCATCCTGTTTCTTAATTGCAGAACCACTGAAAACAAAATCACACAATTAATTTTATATACTTGTTGCACCTTACTGTACAGATGCTTATCTTGTATTCACTTTGATCAAGTTTGGGCTACCTATCTGATCCATATATCAGCTTTTCTCCTGAGTAAATATAGCTATTAGGCTGCATTAAGGGAACTTGTTAGCAAGGGAAATTGTGGGAGGTGTTATGGCTGAAATTTAAACTTGCAATCTTAAGCAAGCCATTGATTATACAATTTACTTTTGTTCCACTATTGATGGACAGTAAGAAAATAGCTCCATTCCCCCATCAACACATTCAGTGACACTGGGGAACTCCATCCTGCAGTGCTATTGTGTTCTGCAGGTGGGGTGCCTTACCTGTCAGCAGAACACAATGATCACTGCTAGCAGCTATAGCCGCCGGCAGTGATGGTAGGAAAAAATCCGACAAGCTTGTTGTACTGAAGTCGACTCCAGTACAACTAGTATGCCCAGAGTTGGGTTGATTCTCAGCCGGTTCAGCAGGGATGGCCTATGGCCAGCTCACAGCCTGAGAACAAGACTGTTAGTCATCCAAACAAATATCTCCAAATTGCTGCACTCCCAACCTAAGATCCCAAATATACCTTTATTGAAAATCCATAAGAGCAACACAAATACACAGATCTACAGACACGGGAGGGAAGAGGTTAACACGTTTCACACTGAAAACATGCTCAATGCCCATCGACATAATCTTGGGAAAAAACATGGTACTAATGTTGCTGGACATTTAAATGATGGTCATGGGGGCGATCCCACTGCGTTGCAGATACAGGGAATTAAAAAGGTGACAGTCCTTGGGGCAGTGGGGGGGGCTTCACATATTTAGACTTCTCTGTAAACAGGGGGGGTGGGAGGGTTATATTTAATCTCCAAACTAGAATCCCAGCAGTGTTGAACTTTGAATGGGACTTGGCCCATTATTATGGTTGAGATCTTATTTTCATATTTATTTATTTGCTGGTATAAAACCTCTTTCTAGTGTCACTAGTATTTATGCAATCTAGAACCGGTTGTACTGGATGTTTTTATCCCTATTGTTTAAGCATGTTTTCAGTGTGAAACGTGTTAACCTCTTCCCTCCCCTGTCTATACATCCTTATAATGCTTTTGAGACCAGAAGTCACCCCTCCTGTCATTATTTAGGATACTTCTGCTTTTCTGTGCAAAGTCAATTGTTTGGTGACTCTAACGAAGAATGGCTTCTCCAGTTCTGTCCCTCTGCTGTGGCTTTAAATTACCTTCAACTTTTCATTAAAGGATTGTGACATAATTTCCTACTTAGAAAACGGAGGTTACAGCAAAACAGGAGGGCCAGTAGACTACAATTTCTTATTAAAATACCAGGCACAGAATTGATGTTCATTATCAAGGAGGGGGGTAGCTGGGATCTCCTAGCTTAGATGTCCTTACCACAGAACAATCAAGTCTGAGTGGACTTAGTCGTTGGATTCTGTACTTTCACAGAATTACATGGAAATGTGCCTTTTTATCCCATAATCCTCAGTTATTTGATTGAACGGTAGCAACTCATTATATAGTAAAAACTAAATTAACGTTTGATGTTATTTTCATATATTTGGTTTCAGTATTTATTTGTTCACTATTATAACATGACATTTATGTGTGTTATATATTTTCAATCAGGTGAATAAGAAATATTACATATACATATTTTATGTTTACTTCTTGCAGACAGGTAAGCTTGGAATGAGAGTGCCAGGAAACTACTCATGAAGCTACAATATCAATTTATACACATGACTAGATGACTGAGAGGAGAAACACAACCTTTCTTGACGTAAACAGGACAGTTTTAATTAGTTAGGTTACATTGGCTGCCAACAAGCATGCTAGGAGTGCTGGTTTGCAAACTTCTGTACACTTTTAAATTACAAGAAATAAATGAAATGGATGGAAAGCCAATATAACTTGCATTTAGGCATGTTGGAGAAAAATCTTCATGGCCTGTCCAGTTCAGACTTGTGCACAGTTAGGTGTAATATCACTGTTGCTCTCATCTTGATTTTTTTTATTTGGGGATATCTGTATAGTAAACAAATTAGCATTTGCTATCATTAAAGAATTGTTCTACCAACTAGGTAGGGAACTTTGATGAGCTTGTACATGAACATGATAGGCCTGTACATGTATTTATTTCTCCCTTTATGTCAAGTCCAAAGAAATTAATATTTTGTGACAGATACAATACATGCGACTTAAGATATACTGTGCCTATGATGTACTTGATCAGTTTAATTTAAAAAATCATGTCATTATATAGTATATTGTGGCTTTTATTTATTGACCTTAAATCGGTAGTAAAGCTACCACCTTTTTTTGTTAAATTGGCCCCTGTAATGTTATATCATAATGTGCTAGTATGCATTGGATACTAACACATTATGGCAGACTTACCTTTAAAACTGAGCCCTGTCACTGCTGCCAAGGCTCCCTTGTTTGCCCAGTCTTCCTTCTGGGTTTGCTGTCTCTGGCTGTTTGAATGGCTGGGCCGCTATGACATCACTTCTGCACATGTGCACAGGAGCCATCATTGGGCTTTGTGTGCCCTGAATGCAGAGCACGTGTGCATGCGCAGTAATGTCATCGTCGATGTGAATATCTCCTACATGCTGCAAGTTTAGGAGATATCCATGTACATACAGGTAATACTTATTATAAGCTTACTTGCAGGTAGAAATATTAAAATAGAGTTTATTACTATGTTAAATCTCAACTCCAGGTACACAGCTTTAAATCTTTTTACAGCTTTTAATTCATACCTCATAAAAACATGTAACAATAATACAAGGCTGGGAATATGTATCACAACTATGTGTCTTGCATATATTTCTCCACATATTTGAGTTAATAGCTTGTTTAAACATTACATATTACATAAGTCTTTCCTACAAGTGTAGTAACACTTTACTCACTTCATAAACAATGTTCACTTTTTCAGGAGAGTATCAGTTTGTGGTAAATATATAGACGAACCAGCATAAATGTCAAAACATTGCATGTGAGTTGCTATGTGAGTGCCAACCTAAACAGCTGAATAGAAGCCACAGGGGATATTCTCCAATGTCCCTACTAGATAATCGAATCAATCTTAATCTGTTTAATTTAATAGTAGCATGGTATCTTTACTCATCTCCAGCATATTAGTTTCTTATGCAGTGCCATAGATCTGTAACTAAGATATCCGAAAGGTTTCACCTTGGTGACGGTCAGGATGTTGCAGAGTAAGGGTAAAAATCTACCCTTGCAATGCCCCCCCCCCCCACCACCACTGCAAGGGTAAATGCTCATTGTGAATTGGGGATACTAAAAATGGCATTATTACTTACCCTATTCCCCACTCCATTTGCTTCTGGCAAACCCTTAATGTCATCACATATAAATCAAGGCTATTAACTCTGCATTGTGTATGGAGTGGGCGAACATGCAACTGTGGCTGGCAGCACCCACCTTAGGGATTAGACTGTGGGATATTTCTCCTAAATGTTTGACACCTCTAGACATAATGAGCATTTAACCCACTGCAGAGAAATATTCTATTTGTGCCTGGAAATGCATTTTAAAAGAGAAGTTTGTGGATAAAAAAAATAACATTTATACTCACCTAGGTGGATACAGCATTGGTTCGATGCTGTATCTCTCCCCTACCACCTCTAAGACCAAGAACTAAGCGATCTAACACTGCTGATTGCTCACTTCTCCCCTCTGCTCTGAATAGAGAGCGGTGACTGTCAGTCATTGGCTCTCTGCTCTCCCCATCCAGTGCTTACTGGAATGCTGGGCTGTAAAGGGAGTGGGATTGGCTGGCTTAAGCTCTTAGCTGAGAGGCTGAGGCACCTGCCAGTCAAGAATCTGGGTGGATCCTGACTTTAAAGCCAGGATCTCTCCAGAGCCTGGAGCCTACTGTCGGCTGAATACGGGTCACAAGACTGTAGAAGTTCACTCCTGTGATCCATAAGAGAAGTAGGGCCAAAAGAGCTTCTCCTTTAATTGTATTTATGCACACAGGGAAAACTATATCACTCAGCGCTATGTTGTGCTCCCTCCTTTTTTGTTGCTAAATTAAAATTGGTAAATAAATGCTCCCCTGCAACTATTCTGCTGCCCACACCACTAATCACTCCTGTAGTGATGAGAAAGTGCATGAGAAAAGATACTGCAGAACTTGACACTCCAAGCACTTTTAATTTCCTGGTCCCATACTGTGGTTCCTTCTGTCAGCCCTTACGTCATCTACAAGATTCAATACTGATGTAGAAGCTGGCAGATCAAACCACTAAGTAGCAGTGGACCAGAAATCCAGCTCTCCCAGAAATGTTGGATTTTATAAGATCTTCATTGGATGCTTTCTCATTGCTGCCGTCATACTCAGTGGCTTGGTCAGTAGAGGGGATATTAATTTTTAGTATTGATTTTATCGATAGTGTTGCTTTAACTAACACACAATAGTGACTGTGCTTTACTGTGTCTTCTCTATGGACGGGGCTATAGCAGTAGACAGTTGATGGGAAGAACATGTTTTTTGTGTTGTAATAGTTTTTTCCTCTTGGTAGTCCTTCAACCATTGCACTGGCTGGCTATTAGTATTGACAGCTGCTAGAGTGCAAACCCAAAAACCAGCATGTGGATTTTGGGTCCTGGAAATATGGGAATCTAAACATATGGCACAGCAAAAATTTTCTTGGTGAAGATAGTGTCAAATGATGGTTTCATATAAACTTTACTGTAACTGAAAATAAACACACATTATAAATGTATAACATGCCTTAAGCAGCAGTATACACATTGGTAAAATATGTAGCATTTGGAAAGCCTATTTGTCTGAATAATAAAAGGCTAAGAGACCAAGCCAAAGTTGTAATAATGCAGAAATCTACAGAAATGCTGTCATGTATGTGCGCTGTCTTTGTTTCTTTTTAGTCTTGATTGGCATTACCTGTTTAAATTAAACCACAACAAGATTTAGGGTTTATAGATGATAGACAAACCACACTAGACAAAAACCACAAAAGCATGTTGATGTGTGCTCTGACTGATGTGTACGTGATAAAGCATTACAGACTCAAGTGATGATATTGTTCACAGAGTAAATAATCATTTTAATCACATGTCCTACTTTTTGTTCAGTAAATCCATGGTCAGAATAAAAGTAAATGCTGACGTTATGTTATGTATCAAGTGGATAAGTTAACCACAGAGAGTGTGATAGGCTTTAACTTGTGGATGACGTGAGATGATCGACAATGATCGAATATCTTTAGGAACTTTGAGACATCTGCAGACACTCATTACCTGAATGTTGGTACTGTTATACCAACCTTAGGCAGATGTGAAAAGACAGGTAAGTGCCACTGCTCTAAAATTCCGTGGTTCTTTCTAATTTGGGTGTACTACACAGGTTTGGGCTCAGGAGTCCATCCATGCTTTACGTGAGTCAGCCCAATATAAGCAAAACAGGTGCGTGCCAATCACATCACTCATTGTTAAAGGTATTATTCAAATGACATTTGCACAAACATGCTGCCCTCCCCACCAATGGGCCACCCACCTCTGATGCATTTACGAGCTTTGTTGTAGAATCTATGACTAAACCCTTAAGGGTAAACAGTGGATGATCCATAGGCATGGACAGCAGCATGTATATGCAATGGATGTGTGAATAAACGTATCAATCAGTGATGGCATTGGTGTGCGGTTGTTGCTTGCTTTGGACATTAGGCAGATGTCACAGTAGTGAGCCTGTCCCTGGCAACAACTCAACAAAAAAGAGGATGGCTATACAAAGCTAAACAGGGTAGAAAAATTCTCATCTGTTTTCATGTGTCCTTTCCTCACTGGCTGGAAGAGAGAGATATCGCTCCCTCATTGGCGACTTACAAGATGTGACAATTTAATTCCCAGAATGCCTGTGGCATAGCACTATGGTGGCGAGTCACACAGCCATTTGAACGCAAGCGTGTTCTGACTTGTTCTAACTTGCACTCGTCTGGGTTGAAAACCACTTGAATCAGTCTTTACGGAGTAGTAGAAGAAATAATGTGCATATGCGCTGCTCTGTTGGTGGATAATGAGTGATAGGAATGTGAAGCAGCTGATAAACATGAATTTTTTGGTGAAAATTGGCAAAAGTGTGAGTGAAACTTTAGCTCTGTTACAACAGGCTCATGGTGAACTTTCCATGAAGAAATCAAAGAGTTTATGAATGGCATACATGGTTTAAGGAGGGGCCAAAAAATGTCCATGATGATGCAAGAAGTGGGCAGCCAAAAATGCAAAGGACGGATGCAAATATGGACAGAGTGCAAACTCTTGTACGCTCAGATTGAAGATTGAGTGTGTGAATGATGGCAGAACATGATCAGAGAAACAGTGTGGCAGATTTTAATGGAGGATTTGGGAATGAGAAGGTTTTCTGCAAAGATGGTACCTCGAATCTTGACTGAAGATCAGAAAAAAAGCTGTCTTCAAATTTCATCAAATTTTTTGAAGAATGCTCAACACGTTTTTTTATAGTCCATACCAGGAATTAAATGATCACACCTTGTATATTCTATAGCAAATCTATCTAAATTGTGAGCTGTCATCGGAGCAAGACATGAGGGTAAAACATTCATTGTTGACCTATGATGTGGTGACAACTGTCTAAGATGGGAATTCCCCTTTTTTTGTTAAGATTTCTTCCCATTTCCTGTTCTGTCCTTAGGACAAAAAATAAAAATTTCCCCAACAGGACACAGACAGCACAAAATTACCTTATTGTTGTTTTAAGTACTACCTATAATATTCAAAATTCTGCTTTTTTCAGAAAAATTCTAAACCAAAAAATATGACCAGAGCATTTTTTCATGCTGTTTCACTGGTTTTTCACTATAAAGTGTATTTGCATAAAGATGTATTTTAAATTGAACCTATACTCAGAAGGTCACTGTTTTCTATCTGATAGGGCATCTACAGTATAGCTAGGTTAAGTTTACTTAAGCAGCAACCTGAATCTGCCTTTTGCCTGGAATTCCTCCTGAAAAATATCAGTTCTTGACTTTCTTTAACCCAATAACTGCATGTCTGCAGTGTAAGATTATCTAAAGCCAGTCATAGATAATGCAATTTCCTTACCTGCAACCATGGGTTGCAGGAAAGAAAATAACTTGATTCCCCCATCAACACAGTCAGTTCCCCCGTCAACAGTGTTGATGGGAGAATCATTGGCAGAGCTATTTGGGGGGTAGCTGTTCCTACCGGGAGAACACAATTATTATTGCTACTGGCTATAGCCACTGGCAATAATCGCATGAAAAATTAAACAGGCTGGTTGTATCCAAGTCATACAACAATCAAATTGGGTAAAATCAGCCTGCCCATTGATGGTTTGAATCTCGAGTGGTCTCTGCTAAACCAGCCAAGATTCAAACCATATATGCCTAGCTTAAGGCACTGCGGTCTCTGACTGCTAAGAGTGAGATATGAAGTTGCTGTTGTGCTGCTTAGTCCTCATCTTGCTCGAGAGGTACCTTTACCTGATGACCAGCAGTGCAAGGACACTTTGCTGTGGTTCTGTGCTTCCTCTGTCTCGTGTGCTGCTTTTTCCTCATTACCCTTCCTCTTATGAGATCATCAGGTGGCAGCTCTTACATGAGGTATCACAGCTCTGCTAGTCTACCAAAATAGAGTCATCTACACAGAGACACAATGTGGAACAAAGCTTCTCAATTTAGCAATAGGGAAAAATATCAGCTGTAGGTAGCCTACAGGCAATATTTGTGACTAATCATTTACCCTCCACTTACCTTTTTGGGCACAGTTTCCACTCTATAGTCAACCAGTGATAATACATATAGGTGGATATGAGTGAGATGAATTGAATTATTAGAATGGTGTTGCATGCAACAATTTAATATCTATATTTATTGTGTTCTTTACCTTTTCTTGGATCAGATTGATTATTGCAAAGACAAACTTATTAGTCTTCTGTATAGTGGAGGATTTTTTTTCAGTTGTGTCACTTAGTTACCTAAATTGTAAACATATACAATATGCATGTGCCTTGTAGTTTTACTGCACCCAGAAATGCCACATCTGATGAGGTTGACTTTCCAAGTCCATGGCCTAAGTTAGTGGCTCCCAATCTCAGTCTTCAAATACCCCCAACAGGTCTTGTTTTTAGGATTTCCTCCTGTACCAAGTACAGGTGCTTTAAATTAATGTCAATGGCTTGGTATTTATGAGACCTTTTTTTATCTTAAATAACATAAAATATGGCCTGTGGTGGGTACTTGAGTACTTAGGTTGGGAACCATTGGTCTCGATTAATCCAGAGGCCTAACTCTGTAAGACAGCTGAGGATATTACAAGTCTTATTTGAATACCTGTACCCTCTTTCCCTAGTGATGCCATTCAGTGTGAAACTGGTGAATGTCTGTAAGAAATGTTCGGTTTTATTGAACATAGTTATGCTTTAAATCTGCTAGGGTCATAAGTTGTTCTGGTTTGTGAGCTTTCAGGTCTCAGGTTTTATTGGAAAGCTTCCTCCTTTTAAATGCTCTGATTTATTTGATTTATGTGGGGCTTATGAATACTTCATATTTTATTTCAGAACCTTGTAGGGAAGAGACATAATTATGATCTAAATCCTGCTATTGAAGTTAGCTAGCCATTGCACACCATCATAAATATACTAAAACTTTGTGTGCACATAGCCTTAGGTAGCTCTTTCTTCTCAAAGTGTTCCAAGGAATGAATTGTCATGGGGTTAGTCTCTTGTACAAACGGCATACTATATATGAATGATTATGATGTGATTTGGCAGCTAGCACCACATTTTAGGAAAACTGTTCCCTCACCAACTATAGAGGCTCCTGAGATCCACCCTATTTCCATGGATATTTAGGCAACACAACCTGGCAAGACAAATACTGATGTGGCACCGCTCCAAATCTCAACAGCTGTTCTGTAAAAAAAAAAAAAAATGAAGGCTGGTAACTATTTATACATGCTGCCAATTTTCCACGCTGCTTTATCTCTTTACGAGGTGCCTACATTTAACATGGGGAAAGCAATCTGCAAACAGTTGTATGCCTTCATCAGAGTCGTGATCTCAGTGATCCATGTAGGCTGGAGCAGAGCTTGATCTAGAAAATGACCTGAGTACCTGATAACAGTGATCTCATAACAGTTGCTTTGGTAATAGGAAACATGTTGGAGCTTGGGGGAAATATGTTGATACAAGAACATTCTTAGATCATGAGTCTTTCATAAGCTAATCACTTGCAGACTTCTGTATTCAAAGGAACGGGTGTCTCTGAGGTCCATTGTTGGTGGAATCCTGTGTTTGAACATAGATTAAAACATCTCGGGTGCCAGTCATGTGCAGGGCATCATGGGAAGAAGCTTTGACAGTAAGGGAAGAGTTCCGCAGCTTACCTTTGTGCGAGCAGAGTTGGCAGGAACATCAGTCACATGTAAATTGGAATATTTGTTTTATGCGGAGATTATTTATTTAAACAAGAACTATATAGATATTTTGGGACTCAAAGAAAGGTTTCAGTAGGTGGTAAATACATCATGGTCTGACAACACTCAATGCATAGAATGCTGTTTCTTGTCAGTTCACTGAAGAAATGATTTTTGTTCTCTGTTCTATATGTTTTGAGAGAGGAATGTTGAGTTTGTCTCAGATATGAACCCCTGCAGTTTCCATTGCTATCGCGATATTAAATATAATACAAATTACCTTTTTTTTGAGACACACTTTTTTATTGGAAAGTGCATTGTTCATTATCAGTGATAATTGAATAGCACCCTGCAGTATACTCTAAGTACAATTGTGGTCCATACTAGGACTTTGCTGAGCTATGGTCTAAGAACAATTCCTAGAGAATACAGGCATCCTTTTACATAGACCCATCCCAGCATCTTGTGGCAGGCAGACACAAATAAAATGCTGCAAGCAAAATGTTATTTTACCTCACCTAGGTCCAAATACAGTATTATGAATGGGAGCCACTTACATTAACATGAATTGGAAGTGTCGGTTTAAGTGCCGTCCCAAGACAAGCAAACCTAAATATCAATGCATTAGTATTCATAGTCCTTAAAGTGTAAATAAAGCAAATAGTGAAATTTATTTCTCGAATTGTCACTATCTTCCTGTGTTCTGTGCAATGTAGTAAAGCCCAATTGGCTTGGAGTGCTGCCCATACCTCTCCTAATCTGAATCCTGCTGTGTCGGGAGCTACAAGAGATACATATAAAGGCTAGTTTGGTTACTGTATAGAAATATTGTTTGTTTACGAATACTTTAAATTATTGCATAATTAAATGGGCGCTTTGCACCGACAGTCACAGCATTAGCTTACATTTACCTATTGGGTAACATTTTTTAAGCAGTTTTTTGTCTTTCTTAAAATTCTCATTTGGGGCTGTCAGGTGCTGCCCCATAGAAGTAATACTGTTGCCTGGCCCAGTCGTTTTTGGAAAGAGTTGGGTTGGGGAAACTCTCATTTAAAGAGAGTAGTCACCTTAAATGACTCTTGAGTGCTCAGGAATATGGACAAAGGTACATGGAAGCACACTCTTTTCCTGTATTCTGCTTTTGCAGTTTACTCCCAACACCAGTTCATATTCAAAAAGGTACTTATACGTAAAAGCTTTTCAATATCTTACTAAATACATTGTAATCACAGTCCAAATGTAGCTTTACCCCTGACCTCTTCCAGGCTTCCATCTACAGCCAATATATAGTGCTGGTACTTGCCGCCATTGTGTGGCACATTCCCTGATATCATGTGATTTGGCTCTGCTGAGTTGCACTGCAGGTACTCATAAGAGTTTGATGAGGATTAAGTGATCCTGCTGAAACTTGCGGGATGATGTGGCAGTGATGATGTTAGTGTTCAACTACAGACATATTTGGATGCCCCCAATGTTTTTGTCCTGCTGAAATTTCCCTCCCAGGGATACAGGCTGCAATAAAATCTTGGCAGTGGATCCAACCCTTCCCTACTCTATCCTAAACTAAAAAAAAGAAATAGTTTTGCCTTTACACTTTTTTATTTTTGGATATAGTAGGGAAGGGATAAAACCATGTCTGTTAATTTTTCTGCTGCCCTTGTTCTGTCATAGATGTTTTTCTTTAATTCTTGTCCCAGGGATGCAACAGAAAGAGAGAGAGAAAACATTCTTAAAAAGAGATGGGAATTATCCTCTTAGACAGGTGTACCCTTCATAATATTTACCCTTACTTCTCTTCCTTCACACGCTGTCTTGATGAAAATGGTTACCAGAACAAATAGGGTAAATCTGCCTAGCAAGGAAAAAGTCAGCAATACAAATTCGTCTGGGTTTCAAATCCTTCCTACTCCTAAACGTGAAAAAAACGTTTTGGCTATGCGTACACTTTAAATTACCTACAGACATAGATGACCTTGGATGCTTGTGCATGTTATGTACAGGTGAAACTCGAAAAATTAGAATATCGTGCAAAAGTTCATTTATTTCAGTAATGCAACTTAAAAGGTGAAACTAATATATGAGATAGACTCATTACATGCAAAGCAAGATAGTTCAAGCCGTGATTTGTCATAATTGTGATGATTATGGCTTACAGCTCATGAAAACCCCAAATCCACAATCTCAGAAAATTAGAATATTACATGCAATCAATAAAACAAGGATTGTACATAGAACAATATTGGACCTCTGAAAAGTATAAGAATGCACTCAGTACTTGGTTTGGGCCCCTTTTTCAGCAATTACTGCCTCAATGCGGCATGGCATGGGAGCTATCAGCCTGTGGCACTGCTGAGGTGTTATGGAAGACCAGGATGCTTCAATAGCGGCCTTCAGCTCTTCTGCGTTGTTCGGTCTCATGTCTCTCATCTTTCTTTTGGCAATGCCTCATAGATTTTCTATGGGGTTCAGGTCAGGTGAGTTTGCTGGCTAATCAAGCACAGTAATCTCACGGTCATTGAACCAGGTTTTGGTGCTTTTGGCAGTGTGGGCAGGTGCCAAGTCCTGCTGGAAAATTAAGTCAGCATCCCCATAAAGCTCGTCTGCGGAAGGAAGCATGAAGTGCTCCAAAATCTCCTGGTAGACGGCTGCGTTGACCCTGGACTTAATGAAGCACAATGGACCAACACCAGCAGATGACATGGCTCCCCAAATCAACACAGACTGTGGAAACTTCACACTGGACTTCAAGCATCTTGCAGTGTGTGCCTCTCCATTCTTCCTCCATACTCTGGGTCCTTGGTTTCCAAATGAGATGCAAACGTTGCTCTCATCAGAAAAAAGGACTTTGGACCACTGAGCAACAGACCAGGTCTGTTTTTCTTTAGCCCAGTTAAGATGCTTCTGATGTTGTTTCTTGTTCAGGAGCTGCTTGACAAGAGGTATACGACATTTGAAGCCCATGTCCAGGATCCGTCTGTCTGTGGTGGCTCTTGATGCACTGACTCCAGCCTCAGTCCACTCCTTGTGAAAGTCCCCAACACTTTTGAATGTCCTTTTCCTGACAGTCCTCTCCAGGCTGCGGTCATCCCTGCTGCTTGTGCACCTTTTTCTTCCACACTTTTCCCTTCCACATAACTTTCTATTAATGTGCTTTGATATAGCACTTTGGGAACATCCAACTTCTTTTGCAATTACCTTTTGAGGCTTTCCCTCCTTATGGAGGGTGTCAATAAAGGTTTTCTGCACAACTGTCAGGTCAGCAGTCTTTCCCATGATTGTGATTCCTACTGAACCAGACTGAGAGACCATTTAAAGGCTCAGGAACCCTTTGCAGGTGTTATGGCTTAATTAGCTGATTAGAGTGGGACACTTTGAGCCTAGAATATTGCACCTTTTCACAATATTCAAATTTTTTGAGATTGTGGATTTGGGGTTTTCATGAGCTGTAAGCCGTAATCATCACAATTATGGCAAATCACGGCTTGAACTATCTTGCTTTGCATGTAATGAGTCTATCTCATATGTTAGTTTCACCTTTTAAGTTGCATTACTGAAATAAATGAACTTTTGCACGATATTCTAATTTTTCGAGTTTCACCTGTATGTCTGTGAGGTTGGCCTGACTTGGAAGGAAAACAGTTTTGAATACTTGGAAAAAACCTAAGTCTACCAATTAACTTTCCTGAGAAGGTTCAAGCAGTGGATATTTGGCACGGATGCAGAAGGTGTGCAGGCATATCATCAATTTGTTTGCAAAACACTGGCACCTTTAGCAAGATTGGAAAGTGTTGCTAACAACCAATTTCTTTGAGCTATAATGAGATGCTGGGAGTTGCTGTTGTGCACATGAGCAAGCTTACAATTGCATATGGAGGAAAAATATATTTTTATATGGCTGGATAATTTATAAGCAGCTGACCAATGTCAATTCTATCTCCAGCGTAAAGATAGATAAATAGGGTTTGATTTACTAAAGGCATGTAGGCTGCTCACTTTGCAAGGAAAGTTGCACTTTGCATGGGAATTTTCCCCAGGTCTTAGTGAATGGGCTCAAATTCCACTATGCAAAGAATACCCAATCATGTGCAAGGAAAACAATAAAAGCATTTGTTGCTTGCACATAATTGGATGATGGAAGTCAGTAGAGTTTCACCTCACTCACTAAGCTCTGGGGATTCCCTGGCAATATGTAATTCCCTTTGCAAAGTAAATAGTCCATTTGTCTTTAGTCAATCAACCACATATGGTCCCAAATTGATTTGTACAATTTCAGAGTAGTTTTAACCTATAATTGTGTTTCCATGCTGTATGCAATGCATCGACTTACATATTCATATCTTCCATTATCCTTGATGGTTTGACTTTTTTTGCACAAATCTGATATATAGGTACTTTTACTGTAACTTGTTTGACAAGTCTTATTGGTGTAAATCGGTTCAGTTACTTTTGAGACAGGCAATGTAGTCAGGTCAGCTTTGATTACGCACTATTGTAAGACAGAAGAAAATTTAAGTAACGTGTAATAGTGTTGTGCAGCTTACTGGGCGTAATCACCCCTGGATTTTATGGTGCCGGATATTTTGTCCTACTCTTTTGAGTGCTATTAGGCATTTTGAGAAAATTCTGTTTTCTGGGGTATAGGGCAAGTAGATTTGCCTTCCCCAATGGTGACAAACAGCACTCTATGCTTGAGAGTTCTGCTACCAGGTAAGGCTCCGTTCAATCAAATCCGATTTTGAAATCGTGCAACTTACAGTGAAGTCACACAATTTCAAACCGGGTAAGATGTCAATTTCCTTGCGATTTTCAAGACATCTGGCACAGATGTCTATGCAAATCCCAACAAAAATAGTATATGTACTACTTTCGAAACCGCACCGATATGTCCTTTCTGTTAGCAGACAATAGGGTGTGACTTGGCATGCGATTGACAAATTGCAGGGCATGCAAATCGCATGCCAAGTCTCATCCAGTGTGAACCAGCCCTTAGAGCAGTGGCATATGTAAATATTGACCTTCAGAAAGTCAGTGCATAGGAACTAATCTAAGGTCAGGTGTTCCCTGGAGAGGCACACAGTTTACAGAAAGGTGTTGTCACGTTATGATGCCTGCTATCCATGGGCAGCTAATTTACCATGCTTATATAGACTACATGTATGGTCTAAGCAGTATTTGATCACTATACATACTATATCAAAATCTTGATGAAATATAATTAAAATAATTAGTGGAGGTTAATTTTTTTCAGTCATTAAGTAAAAAAATAATAAAATTAAAGATTTGTTTTGCAGTACTTACTTTCAAACCAAAGCTCTCCCCTGTAGGTATTTTTTTCTGCCACAAGATTCAGTCTGATGGCCAGCATCATTCCACCCACTTCTTTTGAGCCCAGACTGTCCTGGGCCTGTCCCTGGCCATGACTGGAAAGGAAAAGCAGCGTGGTGATGAGGTCATCTCTCTGCTTTCTTCTCCTGTCAACATGCTGCACATGAACTAGTTGGTTTCTTATGCTATATCCTCCTCTCACACTCCAGCCCTGCTGTACAGGGATTGCAAGAGGCCGATACCAGGTGAAACTCAGGTACTTACACTGTTAGCATTTAAACTATACATTTAAAGTGACACTAAAGCTTTGTTTTTTTGTTTTTTTTTCTTTTTCTTTTAATAACAAACGTATCTATACTTACCTGCTCTGTGCAGTGGTGTTGCACAGAGCAGCCCAGATTCTCTTCTTTTCGGGTCCCCGATGCCACTCCTGGCTGCTCCTCATTGAGCAGTGCCCCTAGGGAAAGCTGTTCGCCCCGTGGGCACCACTGCATGTCCTCAAGCCAATGCTTTACGCATCCATAAGACACATGGAGTCGTGGCTCAGCCCCGCCCCAACCCCCGCTCTCTCCTCATTTGCGCACTGGCTGTGATTGACAGCAGCGGGAGCCAATGGGCTGTCTCAGCTAATGAGGAGGAAGAGCCCCCAGACAGCAGAGGCTGTCAAGAACATTGCTGGATCAGACGGGGCTCAGGTAAGGATCGGGGGAGGGGGGGGAGGCGCGGCACACAGAAGGTTTTTTACCTTCATGCATAGAATACATGAAAGTAAAAAACCTTCATTCTATACAACCACTTTATTGATGTGGTAATGTTACAGAACTGAATTTATTTGTGCCTTTTACGTATCTGCCTAGAGTTCTGCTTTAATACAGTATATTTTAGTATACCAACTTTAGCTGCTGTGTAAGGATTCTGTATATTTGGAAGGATGTGACTGTATGAAATGGATGTAGAGATGTTTTGTTGATGCATTCCTCAACTCAAGAGTAGACATATGTGTTCAAGGGAGTTTACGCCCGATACCTTATATCCAGCTAAATCTGTCAGCATTCCCTTCTAATTCTAGTCAGCTCAGCTCTCTTACTACTTAGAGTTTACACTTCGAGTGTGGAGCAGGGAAAAGAAATTTCAGACAGATCTGCTAGATCTGGTTTCTTAGTTGAGTTCACACAACCTTCTTCTTTCCCAGACTGGACAGATGTGGAATGTATCCGAGTCCAGGGTCACGGTATTATCCCATATGAGCTTCCTGGCACAAGTAGGAAAAACTTTTAAGAGCCATGTAACGCTTATTGTCATAAAGAATTACATTCTGGCAAACTACAGCCCCAACAGATGTACTCTGTAGTCCCCAACAAACTGCTTTTGTTTTTATTTTTGGTCTTATTAATGGTGACCATGCATGGGCAAGTCTTCAATGAAAATCAAAAATTAGATAATTACCCATTTTACAAACAATTGAGAACATCAGTAGCAGTTGCTTCTTCCCAGGCAGAATATTCATTATTTTTATGTTCTATTGAACACACTGTTGCCTGTATATTTTCTTGTTTTTCATCAGTATGCATTTTGAAACTGTCCAGTAAAGTAAACTGTCCACTTTTTTTCAAGCTGTACAGTCCATGACAGTGCAATAAATGTGAACTAGGCCTATATTGTCTTGTGATCTGGTTGCTTAAAGGATTGCTAGCTTCAACCAAATGGTGCAGAGGTCATGGTGGATACATTTTGTGAAAGCGTATCTAAATCCAAAAACAAAAATGAACTATATTTCAGCTTACCGGTCCTTAAACATACCTTCCAAACTTTCTGATATGGGAAAGAGTTACAAAGACCATTGGGAAATTACTATGCAAAAAATGATTAGCCGAACCCTTAAGTGCTTTTTTTTTTACTTCTTTCAGTCTTTTTTATTTGGCTTTTCAAAATAGCAAATTCAATAATTTAGAGATTGGATAAAGAGTTATGTGAGCATTAGATAAAGAGTTTAGTGCATTCCAATACTTTTGGTCATTAAATAATACATTTTTTAAATAAAAATTTTTAAATTTAAATTTAAAGTGATATTAACTAGTAGCCGACCGCAGATAGCCGAATAACGGCTGCACTGCGGCCGGCCAGTTCTGAGTGGACGTCATATGACGTCCCCCCAGAACGCGCTCTCCTGCGCGCACCCGGCGATCTCCGTGATCGCTGTGTCCTACGGACACAGCTGATCACATGATGTGGTAAAAGGCCAATCACAGCGGCCTTTTACCACGTGATCAGCGGTGTCCAATGACACGCTGATCAGAGGGAAATGCAAGTGCCGGTTCTCGGCTGCACTTTCCTCACGCTGTCAGATCGTGAGGAAAGTACTGCCGAGAACCGGCAGTTGTCAGAGCGAGGATCGGCACCGATCATCAGGGCACTGATGATCAGTGCCCTGATGATCGGTGCCCAGCAGTGCCACCCGCAAGTTCCGCCCACCTGTGCCCAGCAGTGCGCCCACCTGTGCCCAGCAGTGCACCCACCTGTGCCCAGCAGTGCATCCACCTGTGCCGCTCTGCAGTGTCACACACCTGTGCCCAGAAGTACCACCTACCTGTGCCCAGCAGTGCCACCCACCTGTGCCCACCCACCTGTGCCCACCAGTGCCACTCACCTGTGCCCACCAGTGCCACCCACCTGTGCCCACCCACCAGTGCTGCCCACCAGTGCCACCCACCAGTGCAGCCCAGCAGTGCTGCCAGTCAGTGCCACCAGTCAGTGCCCAGCGGCTGTGCCAGTCAGTGCCGCCAGTCAGTGCCCAGCAGTGATGCCAGTCAGTGCCGTCTATCAGTACCCATCATCAGTGTTACCTATCAGTGCCACCTATCAGTGCTGCATATTAGTGCCGCCTATCCGTGACACCTCATTAGTGCTGTCTATCAGTGCCGCCTATCCGTGCCACCTCATTAGTACTGCCTATCAGTGCCCTTTAGTGCTGCCTATCAGTGCCCATCAGTGCCGCCTATCAGTGCCCATCAGTGCTGCCTCATCAACGCACATCAGTGAAGGAGAAAAATTACCTGTTTGAAAAATTTTATAATAGAAACAAAGAAACTTTTTTTTTTCAAATTTTTTGCAACTTTTTTATTTATAGCGCAAAAAGCAAAGCGCCCAGTGGCGATTAAATACCACCAAAAGAAAGCTCTATTTGTGAGAAAAAAATGATCAAAATTTCATATGGGTACAATGTTGCATGACCGCGCAATTGTCAATCAAAGTGCGGCAGCGCTGAAAGCTGAAAATTGGCCTGGTAAATGAGGGGGTATAAGTGCCTGGTAGGCAAGTGGTTAAATGCTCTTTTTTATTTAAAAAAAAAAAAAAATAACAAACATGTCATACTCACTTGCTATGTGTGCTGGTTTTGCACAGATCAGTGATGATCCTCCTCTTTTTGGCCACTTGCTATGTGGATACTGGTGAGTATTCGCTCCCAAGCCCCACTCTCTGCATCCATAAGATGCAGCAGAGCGCAGCTCTGCTCGACCCCCTACTGGCTGTTATTGACAGCAGCGGGAGCCAATGGATGCTGTTTCTAGGCCAATGAGGAGGGAAAGATCCAGGAGGGCTGGGGCTGTCATTTACAGCGCTGGAACGAGATTGGGCCAGGGGCGACTGACCATTCAGGCACTTGGGCACTGCCCGAGGGCCCGGGGTCAGTAGGGAGCCCCATGAAATGCCCCTGGTACCTTTTTATAGGCTTTTTTGGGTGTAATTTGAGTGTGGGCAAGGACACAGGGGCCCCATGATCCCCTATTGCCTGGGGGCCCCATGAGTTGTCAGTCCGCCCCTGGATTGGGCTAAGGTAAATATTAGGGGGGGCTGGTGTACACTGAAGGTTTTTTACCTTCATACATAGAATTCCTTTAGAACCACTTTGAATACATTTTTTATAGAGATACACCAGACTTTAAAGAGGGACAATTGAGGGGGAAAGAGGGAAAGTATGATAGTAGTAATAATAATAATGTAATGCCTGCATTGGTTTTCTTTTTTCATTTTCTTTTCCTTTATTTTGCCTAGTGATTCTGCCAGTAACACACATCCAGTCCTAGGATAAAAATGCTCACCTGACTTACTGTATCAGGACAACAGTAGCAGGACAGGACTACAAGACTTTGTCCCTCTCCTCTTCACCATTACATATAGGGACATGGTTCTGTAGTGCAATGAGAACAATGTAACTGATAACAGTCAGCACTGACAGAGAGCACAGGAAGTTATGAGATTTTTGGTAAGACCAACATTTTTTTGCTGTTGTCAAACAGGTATAACAAAACACTTTCAATGGTGACTTTAACAGACCAAAAATGATCAAATAAGAGAAGTTCATTGCTAGGGTCTACATAACCTTTAACAACCACTTCATTGTTCTTTTGAGTATCCTACATAAAAAAAAAAATTCACAAACCACATATATAATGATTTACATGTATTTCCATTGAATGTTTAGCAACATCTGTCCCTTGCCAAATCCTTCTAAGGAAAAGGAAGGATTCCTAGTCACAAGGACTGTTCAACTATGGCAGATGTGTGGTTAAAACAAATAAAAGTCCATGCTTGGGGTTATACCTAAACTGCCACTAACATAAATAGAATGATATACAGTCAAGTTACATTATGGTTCCAAATATAGATCGCTTCTATTTTAAATGTTTGCACTGAAGTTTATCCAGAACCCTGTGACATCCACCGTAGTGTCCTAATGTTATAAAAGGGTGTTTAAAATGACAGCCAAAAAGCTATAGCTATCTCTCACCAGGTCCACTGACCTTACAAGTACATGCACTGTGATGTACCGTATTTTTCGCTCCACAAGACGCACCTAGGTTTTAGAGGCGAAAAACAAGAAAAAAAATATTCTGAACCAATGGACTGCAGACATAGTACAGGTAATGACCAGAGACTGCGGACATAGTACAGGAGATGACCAGAGACTGCGGACACAGTACAGGAGATGATCAGAGACTGCGGACATAGTACAGGGGATGACCAGAGACTGCGGACACAGTACAGGAGATGACCAGAGACTGCTGAAACAGTACAGGAGATGACCAGAGACTGCGGACACAGTACAGGAGATGACCAGAGACTGTGGACATAGTACAGGAGATGACCAGAGACTGCGGACACAGTACAGGAGACCAGAGACTGCAGACATAGTACAGGAGATGACCAGAAACTGCGGACACAGTACAGGAGACCAGAGACTGCAGACACAGTACAGAAGATGACCAGAGACTGCGGACATACTACAGGGGATGACCAGAGACTGCGGACACAGTACAGGAGACCAGAGACTGCGGACACAGTACAGAAGATGACCAGAGACTGCGGACATAGTACAGGAGATGACCAGAGACTGCGGACACAGTACAGGAGATGACCAGAGACTGCGGACACAGTACAGGAGACCAGAGACTGCAGACACAGTACAGGAGATGACCAGAGACTGCGGACATACTACAGGGGATGACCAGAGACTGCGGACACAGTACAAGAGACCAGAGACTGTGGACATAGTACAGATGACCAGAGACTGTGGACATAATACAGGGAAAATACCAGGGACATAGTACAGATGACCAGAGACTGCAGACAGTAAAGGAGATGACCAGAGACTGCGGACCTTTGGGGAGGGAGGGGGAGCGGGTACCTGAATTTGACAGGTACCCGCTCCCACTTTCGCAGAGTTGTCCTTCCCTCTTCTTCCCGCGCCGGCTTCTGTGACAGCCGGGTGCGCATGCACGAGAAGCGCTGCGCGTTGTGAATGGCCCGGCGCCTTCTGGGACCTGTCGTGTCCCAGAAGACACCGGACCATTCACAAAGTGCAGTGCTTCTCGTGCATGCGCAGTGGACACCTGGCTGTCACAGAAGCCGGCGTGGGAAGACTGTACAGCGCTGGAGCGAGGAACAGGTAAGGTCCTGCAGGACAGAACAGCTGAGCAGCCGGCCCAGTATTCTGACATGGTGGCAGCAGAAATACCGGACTAGCCGCTTTATATTCGCTCCATAAGACGCACTGACATTTCCCTCCTTTTTTGGGGGAAAAAAAAGTGTCTTATGGAGCGAAAAATACGGTACCTCCTGAGAAAATCATCTTGTACACCTAGTACCCACTACAGGTTAAATTACCACTCCTCCTCTGTATGCAGAAATGGGCAGTTGCTGGATCCTATAGAGAAATCCTACTGTATTTCTAAGTATAATAGCTGGTTCAGAATAGTCTGTTATTTTATTAAAACTGTCTATCATCCTGAGAAACTCTACTATCGGAATCCTGTGCACCAAATTAGAACGATGACAACTTGTTTCTTGCACATAACCATTACAATTAGAATTATTTAGTATTTATATCATCAACAAGATGTTATTTGTAAAATTGAGTTTCTTTTTTTTCCATGGCATTGCAATATATTCTTCCACCAGAAGCTCTCACCATACTGTGGGTGTTTGAGGGGTTTTTGAAGGACCAGGAATCCCAATGACCATTCAGTCTCTATAAGGCTATCAGTTCCATTGACTACCCATTTCTGCATACAGAGGAGGAGTGGCAGTGTCATAAAGGGGTAACATCTTTACCTGTAATGGGTACTGGGTTTACAGGATGATCTGGTCGGTGTATGTTACATCTTATTTGATGTAAGGTAAGTGGTTCAGGTGAGTGATATCTACAGCTTTTCAGCTGAAGTCTTGGTGTCTTTTGAGCACACTTTTACAACAATAAAACACTGTGGTGGAAGTCAGGGCGTTACAATTTCTGCATAAACTTGAGTGGAAACATTTGAAACAGAAGTGCTACATATTTGGAATTATATGGCTGGTCTAAGGCCACAAACACAGGCATTAAAATACCGATTAGCAAAGCATTTGTGTCGCTGTGTAGCTCTTGTTCTGCTTTTTTTCTTTTTAATTCTTTCACTAAGCAGGACCCACCCTCAGCTGCCTGGAATCAAATCAAGAGTAGTACCTGATACTTTAATCACTCTCCCTTAATTTTATTTGTATAGTAATTAACATGTTACTAAACCCACAACAGTAAAATCAGTCAGTATATGCAGTAAAGCATGCTTGGTATACTCACTGTGGAACCTAAGGGGTTAATCCTACGCATTGTGTAAAAAGGATGTTTGATCCTGTCTTCTCTGTTCCTCCCCTTCTTCTACTGTCCCCAATCCATCTGCTAATAGAACAGAACCTTGGGGGAAAACTCCACATGCTCAGTTTGGTGTGTATTGCTAGAGAGTTTTTATTTTTCTTGGGAGAGTGCATGTGAACAGCACTGGGCCAATCAGTGCTGTCCAAACAGAGAGTCAGGGGGTTATGCAACCTAATAGGAGAGAATGAAAACTCCTCCTACAAGCTTTAACTAGTGCTCTGCTGGACACCGATAGAAGTCACAAGACTGCTCTAACTGCTGATGAGAAAAGGTATTTAGCAGTTAATATGTATTAAAATGTTTGCTTTTCAATGTTCTGTGTACTGTGGGAGGCCAGATATAGTGAATGCAGGGTCTTGGGTTTAGTAACACTTTAATGATTGAGATGGTTCAGGGAAGGCACACTTGTAGTTTTAGATGGCCAAAGTGATCATTCCACTTAATGGCTAAATATTTGAAGATATGTTCATGAATTACCAAATCAGCAGAGATGTTTGCAAAATAGAGGTGGAACCTTCTAGAGATCGGGTTCATCGGCTTTAATATTAGCATTTCCGATCTGGAGTTCTTCTATGAAATGTGATTTTTCTTGGTCCTCCTGTGTTTAGTGCAGATACAGAAGCATTAGAACGGATTCACCTTCCTGGTATTCAATCAAAGATTGTTGGTTTAGTTAAGATAGGAGTTAAAAAATGTCTTATCTGAGGACAGGCAAAGGTCAGGGCAAGTCTCTGGGAAGGATGTGGGTGCAAACAATAATTTATCAGGTTTTACAAAAGTTTCAGCAGTACTGTGGTTAAGAGATCCAATGGCAGATTGGTAAGGTTACCGCTTATGAGCTGATAGACCTTGGTTAACGTGACCTTAGGTCATAGGTAGACAAATTAATGTAGAATGCAGAAGCTAGTTGGCTCAATTTAGCAGTCAGACTGCTCCTTGCACGAACCCGGGAATATGTCTTGACATTTATAGCCAAGATTGAAAAAGTCAGAAGCCAACTGTTGTATTTAATCACAATGGTTAAATGATCCCTTAATTTTGTCCTAGTTTGCTTGTATTTGCCACTTTATAAATAAAGTATATAACATAAAAGAGAAGGGAAGATCTTAATGTTGGTGAATGTTATTGAAGGGGTGACTATGTCAGTGAATAATTATTTATTTATTATTTATTTCAGGTACTTATATAGCACCGTCCATTTACGCAGCGCTTTACACATATATATATTGTACATTCACATCTGTCCCTAACCCTCAAGGGGCGTACAATCTAAGATCCCTAACTCACATTCATACATACACGTACTAGGGCCAATTTAGACAGGAGCCAATTAACCTACCAGCAATAATGATACTAAATGTGCTTTGGAAATCACGCACATGAATATGTGGCAAATCCTTTACAAAACCCTTATGAGTAGACCCTAAATACCTTCAGTTTGGATGGTAGGTTTCCTTTAATATGTTTCAGTTTCTGCCTATCACCTAAGTGATGTTTTTGTGTATTTGTTTTTCTTCCTGGCAAGCAAAACAAGTCGGTTTAATCTTCTGAGTCTTATGTTCATGACATTAATTCAGCATATGCTGTCTTACTGTGGGTCTTTTCCAATAAGGATTCCCCCACTGGCATTTTCCCTGGAGGGCAACTGTTGAATAAAGCCTGTTTGTTAGGAAAGCAAGCACTTGGCAGATCAGCTGTCTGAATCTCACGGCAGAATTCTCCCATAAAAGTTTACAGCTTTACGAACAGTTACATTGTGTGATTGTTTACTGGATCTCTACTCTACAACACTGTCATACAGGGAAACAAGGGCCTTGCCAGCTAGGAGACATACACAGCAAAGTTTTCCTCTCTGTCCTGATTAATGAAGGCATGGCCTGAGGCACATTAAGCTATCATAGTGATAATCTCTTCAAAACACACAGAATGATTAATTATTAATTAGCTAGATAAATGGTATTAACAAGAAAGCTTTTAAATAATGAGCTCTGTGCATTGAGGGGGGGGGGGGGGGGATAGACGTAAGAGGGCAGTCTGATATTTATGGAACAACTGTCCATTGTCATTTGGCCCTTCCATAAAGCCAAATGTTCACGAACTTTTAGATATGGAGAGAGAAGGTGTACAGGGGTTCAGACTCCTATTGCAGGTGCTGGATTATCTTGGGAGTTACATAACAACTGTATTAGGCCTACTAACCATCAATAGACATCTGCCCGACCTAAAAACGTGAGTCAGATTAGGTGTCTATTATTTCATTTGTTTCCCTGTCAGCCTCCAACAAGGAGAACAGTAGTGGCATCACCTAATCACATTCCAAATCTCCTGAGAGTGAAAATAGTTAAGTACACAGATCTTTATTATACAGGTTAGGTGGGATAGGTTGGATGAGGTAACAATTTTAAGAATAGATAGCTTTAGGCTTTTCTTCCACTTTAAAACGAACACAAATCCAAAAAACAGAAAAAAGTAATATATTGCAGTCCTTAAAGTGTAAATAAAGGTAAAACTTTGTATTCATTTTGAATAAAGAAGGGTTATAACCCCTGTCAGTTTTTATTTTGCCATCTGTGCCCCATAGGGAAGTTTTCCCTTCACTTTATGTCCCATAACCAAAACAGAAAGTGAGAGTAAACTCCCCAAAATGAGGGAATCCCGGAGTGTAACGAGGGTCAACAGAACTAGTGTCCCCATTGAAAGATTTCCCCTCTATTACTGTTCTGGTGTCAGCCCAAGATATGAGATTTTACTTTTGATGATAATGGTAAACATAACAAATAGAGAGTGAATCTCCCCAAAGGGGCAAAGACAGCAATGAAAACTGACAGGAGTTCTAATCCCTCTCAACCCTATTTAAAACTTAAAGACAAAACATTTTCCTTTAGTTGCACTCTAACCACTTATAATAATATGTCCTCCCTCTAATGAAGTCCTCCCACTTGTGCACCTCATACATGACCTAGCGGCCACACTGCTGTGCAATCTGTCAACCTCTGTGTCCAATGGACACATTGGAAGACAGATCATTGTGCCAGGCCGGTCCTGGTACCTTGTGATCAAAGTGACCAATCACAGCGATTACATGTCAGTTGTACACAATGGCTTTCATTCATAACCATTCATTTGAGTACTATTATAATCTGTGTGATTGGGCACAGAGATCACATGGTACAGGTCCGCTGTGATTGGTCTATGTACCACCATATATCACAATAGCACACAACGGCACATGACTGGATGCCATTCATAAAACTGATTGTTTATAACATTGATCATCACTGTATTTTTTTTACTGTCATACTGTCATTGTCCCTGATTACTGCCACACCAGTCGTATGATGACACTGTACTGCTCTGGTGACAGCATGTAAAAAACATTGTGAAAAAAACAAATTGTGTATAATTTCTTCATTTTCCAAAACAAAATGACAAAAAAAATTACAACTTCAAAATACGAAGCATGCCTCTTGCTAAATACCTTGGACTGTCTACTTTTCATAAAAAGGGTATTGGAGGGTATTTGCACTGTCCTGACATTTTAGGCCTCAAGAAATGAGTCAGTACTATGAATCAGAATCAGAATTAATCAGTTTTCAAATATACTGTATATATCATAGTTTGTAGGCTCTGTAACTTTCACACAGAGTAAAAAATATACACCGATTTGGGTTATCTTTCTACCAAAGAAGAATACATCTTGGCCTAAATTTAAGAAGAAAGATCATGTATTTGCAAATGGAAAATAAGAAAAGCATATTTTTTTAAAAAAAATGTATTTTTTAAAAAATAAAAAAAAACAGTTGTGATTAAATACCACCAAAAGAAAGCTTTATCTGTCTCAAATGATAAAAATTTCATTTGGGTACAGTGAGTAATTGGCATTCAAAGTGTGGCAGCTCTGAAAGCTGAAAATTGGACTGGGCAGGAAGGGCGTGAAAGTATCTGTTTCTTAGTGGCTACGCTCTCTCTTCCACTTATCTGTTGGGGGAGCCTTGGTTATAACCCAGGCTGGACTTCAGGAATAAAAAACAAAAAAAAGAAATGGGCGCACCAGCCTTGCGCAATACCTCGCTAAAATCTTAATTTAAAAATGTAGCAGATGTATACTCAAAAAAGCCAAATAGACACAGGCATATCATGACCGACATTAGTCCATGGTCCGGAGTACTGTGTGAGTCCCATATGCAAGAGCAGTGGTGTATTATTATTATTATTATACAGTATTTATAAAGCACCAATAGTTCGCTCAGCGCTGTACATTACAAAATTTAGGTTATGTGCTGAACTAGGCAACACAAAAAGCATCTGCCCTCAGACACCGACCAACACCCCCCCTTCCCCCTCCCATGGAGAGAGCCTGACATTGACCAACAACACCCCTGCCCCCCACCTGGGAAAGCCTTCCACTACCCCCCTGGCGATAGAAAGACACTTATCTTCACAGCTCCGGACATCCCCGGGAACGAGAGTCAGGCTGTACATACACCATCAAGCAGCCTGCAGCCTCTCTCAGATCCCACCTGGTTCCTATGGCGTGCGTGTCCCTTCTTTCATCCCTTCTTCAGGGGGGGGAGGTGCTGCCCCCCTGAAAAATGCCGCCCTAGGTAAGTGCCTTGTTTGCCTTGTGGTAAATAAGCCCCTGTGCGAGAGGACATTCGAAAATGGCCGACGCATTTCGAGGGAGGATACCCTCTTCCTCAGAGCCTTTTCCATCAGTCAACCTGTGACCTTCAGGAATGTCTGCTTTTGATCATCTCCATTACATGGGGAATTTTAAGATTAGTTTAGAGAAGAATGATAACATTGTTTTTCCTTTAAGCCTAGCTCACAGGAAATAAAAAGGACACTGAATTTCTGACAGGATCAACAGGCATTTTCTGTATATGCAAAAAATATTTTTAGCTGGAAAAAAGGGAAACAAATGCAGCCACCACATCTGAGGAATGGTAAGCTGCAATATATTACACTTTTGTTCTTGGGTTTAATTATCCTTGGATAATAATAGAACTGGAAAAAAGTCAACTTGGCTTGTAAGGAGAAAAATTGCCAATTTCATCTAAACGTCAGCTTTGTTCAATATTTATAAATCTAATTTCAGAAGCATAGTCAGTCATTCCAGCATTTCACTACTGTTGTTTGGCAGTTAGCTAATGAGTCAATTCTGTTGCTAATTTCTCCTTTAATCGCTCCCTCTTAATCTTCGACATCTTCCCCAGCAGCCCTTATAGTGGAGGTTGTGTTTATTTTCTCTAGTGATTATTCCCTTGGTGACACTATTTTGTACATCTTTTCAGCGTAATCACAGATACGGCCATTTCGGGAATAATAATCCATTATATTCGCCTTTGTGTTGACTCAGAAGACATTTTTTGGCTGGTGAGAATAGAAAGATAATGACGGCCTTTGTGTAGGGAAGGAATTCTTAAAATGTATTTTTTTTTAACTTCTGGCTTTTTCCTGGCTTGCATATATAGATATGTCTGAAGGAGGAATAAGAGGGCAGGGCTGGCGCTGCGCCATAGGGCTCTGGATTTGGCACACTGACTGTAAAACCTGGCTTAGGAGTAGATATTAATTTCTTTGTTTTCCCACAGAAGTCCACAGTTCGTTCTTTGATGACTTCCAGCAAAACATGAAATTATTCTTTCTAATTAAACACCTGCAGTCAATCCATTGCTGTTACCTTCACTTAAAGGAGTACACCACTTTCATTTAAAAACATATATAATTGATTGCTACAGAAATAGTTTTGTAAATGTTGTGGTGTTTGGGGGTTATTCAGTTCAAGTGTAGCGCTTACCAGTGAGTACAGTCCATGCCAGATATACCATTTAGGGGCCCACCTAATAAAATTGAAAGAAAAATCCCAACAAAACAAATGGCTTCCCTCCCAGGGGTTTCCACCATCATCACAAAATAATGTTCAACAGAGGATAAGTTGTTTTGGCGCACCCTGGAGAGAGTGGGGTGACCTCTGCAATATATAGTAATATATGCTAATATATATCACAATGTATATCCCTACAATAGAGACTTACAAACTGGGGCAAACATTAAAAATGCATATATGAATCCAAATAGAGTCCATACAAAGATATATGAAGAGCTAGACCTAGAGGCTGCCAGCAAATATCGAGCTAGATGGGAAAGATGAGAGAAAGAAGGCGGCGCCATTAAAGTGCAGCAATGTAGAAAACCATTTGTTCACATGTGGTGTAACTCACAAGATGAAGGTAAAAGGGAAGGCACTTGTCCTATGTAGTTTGCCAGCAATGGTCTGGAGTGGAAAGGCAATTCTCAGGTGTAAAGCCGATGTTCCGGGCTGCGCTGGTGGCTCCCAGCATATCCTGCAGTTATGGGTGCACCAGGAAGAGGAGAGCCGACGTCACTTCCGGTCTAGTTGGTCACATGGATTGCGGGGGTGGCGCGCGTCGGAGCATGCATGCACCCTCTTCAGGCCAGCCTCCTGGCTGTCTTTGATAGCACTCTTGCTTAGGCCTTGTGTCTCAGTCCTCCTGACCATCTAACACAACATCCCAATGTTCAAGTACAAGCACTGTACCTCTGGCAGCTCTCTTTTCATTGAAACTTCCTGCAACTTTGCTGTTCTGGTCCTCAGGCTAGGACCCTGTCTCTGTTCTATCACAGACTGCACTATGCAGACACACACACATCTGGCTGCTCCCTTGCAACCCCAAAGACTCCTGGGGAAGATGGAGCCCAGAACCCATGTCCTGATTCTCAAACCCAGCATATACCTGCATTATCAGTGTGCCAGTTGTCTGCAAAACCCAGACCTAGTATGTAGATTTCCCTCCTCCCAAATCTCTGTGAAATGTCAGGGCTCTAGGTCCCAAACCAGGTTTTACCAACCACCGAGGAAAAAAAAAAAAACAGTTTCCTCCAAACAAAGCAAGCACCCTGGAGCCCCTCAATCTGCCTAGTTGAGTACCCTGGGTGAGATAAAAGCCTGGCAATACCATGACAGGGCATCGCACTGTCACAATGTAAATGTATATAAATATAAAGGTATAAATCACCTTTCTATAGCAATCTACAGCAAGCTACAATTTTTTAAACTAGCCCCCCCCCCCTTCCTAAAATATAACAGATTTTACTTCCTTGCAACCATGGCAATAGTGTTTTGTGTACAGGACTTCCCAAATCCTTATCCATCTGAATACACATACTGCATCTGAGAACACAAAGTGAACAAACGGCATGCATAATCTGAGAACACACAGCACACTAAAGATACACAGTGTGGGACCACAAATGGCACATAGGGCATGCGCTATCTGAGAACACAACCCTCACATAGTATTGTCACAAAGTCTGACAATACTTACAGCACAACTAATTGTACTGTACAATTTAGGACCCTTCTGTGTGCATCTATCCCTCCCCCAAGCCTCACCTGAGCCCCATCATAATCCAGCGATGTGCACAAGAGCCTCGGCTCACTAGGGACTCTCCCTCCTCATTGACTGAGACAGGCCAATGGCTCCCACTGCTGTCAGTCACAGCAAGTGAGCAAATGGGGAGAGAGACGGGGCAGGGCCAAGCCATGGCTCTGTGTGTGCATGACACACAGAGAAGCTGCTCGAGTGCCCCCACAGCAAGCTGCTTTTTCTGGGGGCACTCAGAAAGAGGGAGAGGCCAGTAGCTCCAACGGGAGACCCGAGAAGAGGAGGATCAAGGCTGCTCTGTGCAAAACCACTACACAGAGCAGGTAAGTATGACATGTTTGATTTTTTTTTTTTTTTAAAAAGCCTTTATTATCACTAATGTAGCATTTACATGTAGTGAAGTGATAAACAAAAGTTGTAGTATGACTGCACTATGGTGTACTATAGCAATATACAGGTTGTGGGTGAGAGGGCTTCAAAAAAGTTACCTGTAAAAATGACAAATAGTTATGAGGCCAAAGAAAAATGATTTTTCCAGTTTAGCCAGTAAGCAGTTTTAAGCTATGCTATATGTACAGTGGGGGAAAATGATTATTTGATCCCCTGCAAATTGTGTAAGTTTGCCCACTTACAAAGCAATGGAGGGTCTATAATTTTTATCATAGGTGTATTTTAGATGATAGAGACAGAATATCAATCAAAAATCCAGAAAATACACATGATACAGATGTTATAAATTGAGTTGCAGTTCAGTGAGTAAAATAAGTATTTTATCCCCAAGCAAAACATAACTTAGTACTTGGTGGAGAAACCCTTGTTGGCAAGCACAGAGGTAAGACGTTTCTTCTAGTTGGTTACCAGGTTTTCACACATCTCAGGAGAGATTTTTGTCCACTCTTCTTTACAGATCTTCTCTAACTCTTCAAAGTTTCTTAGCAGTTGCTTGACAACTCGAAGTTTCAGCTCCCTCCATATATTTTCGATAGGATTAAGGTCTGGAGACTGGTTAGACCACTCCATTATCTTCATGTGCTTCTTGTTTTTGAGCCATTGTCATGTTGGAAGCCCCTTCCATGACCCATCTTCAGTGTTCTGGGAAGAAGGTTCTCATCCAAGATTTTACAATACATGGTCCCATCCATTGGTCCCTCAATGCGGCAAAGTCTACTTTTAGCAGAGAAACAGCCCCAAAGCCGTGCTTGACTGTAGGGATGGTGTTCTTAGGCTCATTTTTGGTCTCATCTGACCACAGCACTTTCTCCCAACCCTTCTCTGAATCATTTTGATGTTCATTGGCAGACTTCAGACAGGCCTGTACATGTGCCTTCTTGAGGAGGGGGACCTTGTAAACTCTGTAGGATGTCAATCCATGGTGGCGCATTGTGTTACCAATGGTTTGTTTGATGACTGTGGTCCCAGCTGCCTTGAGGTCATTCACAAGTTTAGTTTTGGGCTGATCCCTCACTTTTTCTCATGATCATCCTTACCCCTTGAGGTGAAATCCTGCATGGAGCTCCAGACCAAGGGCAATTGATGGTTATTTTGTATTTCTTTCATTTGTGAGTAATCGCTCCAACAGTTGTCTCCTTCTCACCAAGCTTCTTGCTGATGGCCTTGTAGACCATTCCAGCCTTGTGCAGGTCTATAATCTTGTCCCTGACGTTCTTTGACAGCTCTTTGGTCTTGCCCATTGTGGTGAGGTTTGAATGGATCTGTGTACCACATGAGCACATAGCCAGTCTGTGGGAGCTAGAATTATTGTTGGTTGTTAGGGGATCAAATACTTATTTTACTTACTGAACTGCAACTCAATTTAGGCCAAGGAACACACCAGACAGGGATAAAGTTGTGGAGAAGTTTAAATTAGGGTATAAAAATAATATCCCAAGCTTTGAACATCTCACGTAGCACTGTTCAATCCATCATCTGAAAATGGAAAGAGTATGGCACAACTGCAAACCTACAAAGACATGGCTGTCCAGCTAAACTGACAGGCTGGGCAAGGAGAACATTCATCAGAGAAGCAGCTAAGAGGCCCATGGTAACTCTGGCGGAGCTGCAGAGATCCACAGCTCAGGTGGGAGAATCTGTCCACAGGACAACTATTAGTTGTGCACTCCACAAATCTGGCCTTTATGGAAGAGTGGCAAGAAGAAAGCCATTGTTGAAAGAAAGTGATAAGTAGTCCCAGTTTTTGCAGTTGCAGTTTGCGAGAAGCCATGTGGAGGACACAGCAAACATCTGGAAGAAGGTGCTCTGGTCATATGAGACCAAAGTGGAACTTTTTGTCCTAAAAGCAAAATGCTATGTGTGTCAGATAACTAACACTGCACATCACCATGAACACACCATCCCCACCGTGAAACATGGTGTTGGCAGTATCATGTTGTGGGGATACTTTTCTTCAGCAGGGGCAGGGAAACTGGTCAGAGTTGATGGGAAGATGGATGGAGCCAAATACAGGGCAATCTTAGAAGAAAACCTGTTAGAGTTTACAAAAGACTTGAGACTGGGGCAGAGGATCACCTTCCAGGAGGACAACGACCCTAAACATACAGCCAGAGCTACAATGGAATGGTTTATGAAGCATATTCATGTGTTAGAATGGCCCAGTCAAAGTCCAGACCTAAATCAAATTGAGAATTTATGGCAAGACTTGAAAATTGCTGTTCACGGACGCTCTCCATCCAATCTGACAGAGCTTGAGCTATTTTGCAAAGAGGAATTGGCAAATGTTTCACTCTCTAGATATGCTAAGCTGGTAAAGACATACCCAAAAAGACTTGCAGCTGTAATTGTAGCGAAAGGTGGTTCTACAAAGTATTGACTCGGGGGCTGAATATAAGTGCACGTCATACTTTTTAGATATTTATTTATAAAATATCTTGAAAACCATTTATCATTTTCCTTCCACTTCACAATTATGTGCCACTTTGTGTTGGTCTATCACATAAAATCCCAATAAAATACATTTTTGATTTACGTTTTTGGTTGTTCCATGACAAAATGTGGAAAATTTCAAGGCGTATGAATACTTTTTCAAGGCACTGTAAAAAACTATTAGGATTTGTTTAAACTTGCAGGGGGGGGGGGGCTTAAAATGCATGGTTGTGTTGTGTTTTTAGCGCCCCCCTCTTAATGTACACAGGAGTGTTTACATTTCACAGTCACAATGCTTTGCTTTGTGCCTGTGGCGAAAAACTACCACTTCTAGTGGGCAGTAAGGTTGCTCGCCAAACACAATTCATTCAAGTGAATAGGGAAGCACCACAAATGCCCTGCAACTGAGGGTATAAGCAGGTGGTAGGGAGGTGTCACTCCTCACCGCTTGTCAAACAGCTCTGAAAAGTAATCCAAACTCAGATTGCTTTTCTGGGGTCCAGCGGTTTGGATACAAGTTTACAGTTAGCTTAAGGGAATTTATTGTTTAAAAAGTTTTTTCACTCTTTTTTTTTAACTATCCTTTATTTATCCAGAAAATATAAATTTACATAATACAGCTGTACTTATTAAAATAGTGAGTTCCTTACTTGATAAACTGTGTATATATATATATATATATATATATATATATATATATATATATATAAAATAAAGTGCAGCTCTAAACATTAAATGTCATCATTAAGTGCAAAATTGACAATGTAAACACATGAACAAAGTTGCCAACAAAGTGTGTACACAGCAATAAACTGATACATATATGTCCATCCAATAATACAGTGGAGTGTAAAAACATTAATGCAGGGGCCTCTGCTCTGAAGACTCATCTGCTGAAGTGGCAGATGGGAAATGTAGTCTTAGCATAGGGCTGACGGCAGAGAGCGATGAGGAGGCTCTGTGGAGCGTAGTGACAAACACAATTCAACAGAAGGTATACACAAGGATTGTGACAAGAATGCAAAATGAGGATGCCCCCTCTTTTAATCTGAAGTTATACTAGTACTTATTGGAGAAGTCCGGTCTGCACACATAGCTCCTTGAGATTTTCACCAATGTGATCAGCATAAATGCTACTTTACCAGTAGCTTTCTGGTGAGTGCATAGCCATCAGAGGTGGTGGATTCCCTCACTGGATTAAGAGCACTTTTTTGGAAATTCAACACTGGTATTGCTGTGCCTTGTAGTAGCAGGGACACTTCCTTTATTAGTGTTTTTACACTCCATTTATTGGATGGACATATATGTATCAGTTTATTACTGTTTACACACTTTATTGGCAACTTTGTTCATGTTTTTACATTGTCAATTTTGCACTTGATGATATTTAATTTTTAGCGCTGCACTTTATTATATATGTTTTATGGGATTAGCCGCAAAATACAGAGTGTTGAGCCTTGCCTATACTATTACTTAGGAATCCTGTCCTCAAGAAAATGGTGAGTCAAACATATCTAAGTTATACGAGATGGGTAATTACAGGTATGAAAAGGAATGCTAGCGTGGGGGTACTACAGTATCTCACAGAAGTGAGTACACCCCTCACATTTTTCTAAATATTTTATTATATCTTTTCATGTGATAACACTGAAGAAATGACACTTTGCTACAATGTGATGTAGTGAGTGTACAGCTTGTATAACAGTGTAAATTTGCTGTCCCCTCAAAATAACTCAACACACAGCCATTAATGTCTAAACTGCTGGCAACAAAAGGGAGTACACCCCTAAGGGAAAGTGTCCAAACTGGGCCCAAAGTGTCAATATTTTGTGTGGCCACCTTTATTTTCCAGCACTGCCTTAACCCTCTTGGGCATGGAGTTCACCAGAGCTTCACAGGTTGCCAATGGAGTCCTCTTCCATGTCGACATCACAGAGCTGGTGGATGTTAGAGACCTTGCGCTCCTCTACCTTCCATTTGAGGATGCCCCACATATGTTCAATAGGGTTTAGGTCTGGAGACATGCTTGGCCAGTCCATCACCTTTACCCTCAGCTTCTTTAGCAAGGGAGTGGTCGTCTTGGAGGTGTGTTTGGGGTTGTTATCATGTTGGAATATTGCCCTGCGGCCCAGTCCCGAAGGGAGGGGATCATACTCTGCTTCAGTATGTCACAGTACATGTTGGCATTCATGGTTCCCTCAATGAACTGTAGCTCCCCAGTGCCAGCAGCACTCATGCAGCCCCAGACCATGACACTCCCACCATGCTTGACTGTAGGTGAGACACACTTATCTTTGTACTCCTCACCTGGTTGTCGCCACACACGCTTGACCCCATCTGAACCAAATATGTTTATCTTGGTCTCATTAGACCACAGGACATGGTTCCAGTAATCCATGTCCTTAATCTGCTTGTCTTCAGCAAACTGTTTGCGGGCTTTCTTGTGCATCATCTTTAGAAGAGGCTTCCTTCTGGGACGACAGCCATGCAGACCAACTTGCTGTGTTGTGCTATGTATGGTCTGGGCACTGACAGGCTGACCTCCCACCCCTTCAACCTCAGCAGCAATGCTGGCAGCACCCATACGTCCATTTTCCAAAGACAACCTCTGAATATGTTGCTGAGCACATGCACTCAACTTCTTTGGTCGACCATGGTGAGGCCTGTTCTGAGTGGAACCTGTTCTGTTAAACCGCTGTATGGCCTTGGCCACTGTGCTGCAGCTCAGTTTTAGGGTCTTGGCAATCTTCTTATAGCCTAGGCCATCTTTATGTACAGTGACAATTCTTTTTTTCAGATCCTCAGGGAGTTCTTTGCCATGAGATGCCACGTTGAACTTCCAGTGACCAGTATGAGAGAGTGAGAGCGATAACACCAAATTTAACACACCTGCTTCCCATTCACACCTGAGACCTTGTAACACTAACGAGCCACATGACACCGGGGAGGGAAAATGGCTAATTGGGTCCAATTTGGACATTTTCACTTAGGGGTGTACTCACTTTTGTTGCCAGCGGTTTAGACATTAATGGCTGTGTTGAGTTATTTTGAGGGTACAGCAAATTTACACTGTTATACAAGCTGTACACTCACTATGCCACATTGTAGCAAAGTGTCATTTCTTCAGTGTTGTCACATGAAAAGATATAATAAAATATTTACAAAAATGTGAGGGGTGTACTCACTTCTGTGAGATACCGTACATGCAGTACTAAGTGGAAAGTGTGCCCTATTACCGATAGGCAGCGCTCATGTCACGGGCCAGTCTAGCGAACGTTAATCAAGATGGCAGACAGTGCTAGTGCGTGTGTGGTGATGAAGTTTCTTGTGAACAAAGACTTAACACCTGCAGATATTTACAGTAGACTTCAAGCACAGTACGGTGATGAGACACTTAGCCGCAGCAGGACGTGTGTGGTGATGAAGTTTCTTGTGAATGAAGGCTTAACACCTGCAGATATTTACAGTAGACTTCAAGCACAGTGATGAGACACTTAGTCTCAGTAAAACGTTGAGTTTGCAGGTAAAGTGATGGCAGGTGTTTTCTGGGACAAACATGGCATTGTTCATGTGGATTTTCTACCCCATGGTGTCACTATCAACAGTGAATGTTACTTGTCGTGTTCTAAGTGATGTGCTGAAAAAACGGCCTGGTTTGATCACTAAGGGCATCCTGTTTCTCCAGGACAAGGCACAAGCTCATACTGCTCACCGCACTACGTGCACATTACAGCAACTTGGCTGAAAGATATTGCCACATCCCCCTTACAACCTGGACATCACTCCAAGTGATTTCCACCTGTTTGGAACCCTAAAAGAGTTCCTTAGATGTCAGCATTTCAGCACTGATGAGGAAGTGAAGCAGGCTGGTTCAGGCATACTGACAAATCTTTTTATGCCGAAGCTTTCTAGGCATTAGCTAAACACTGGGATAAGTGTATAAATGTTGCAGGGAAGTATGTTGAAAAATAAATGCAGTATCCAATCCTTGAAATTTGTTCTTTTATTATATAAACTCAAAAGACCCAGTTTAACTTGAACACCCCTCATATTATTATCTATTCTACAGGTAATCATAAAAAATGAAAAAATATTTTATAATAACTCTTGCATTGAGCCCTATTTGGACATCATGCTGCTCTGCTGTCTTCATGAGCTATGCTGGCTGAAACATTGTTAGCATCTGACACTTCTGGCCATGACCGATGTCTGGTCCCTTCTATGGTTTCTTCCTCTGAGTACAAGACAAAGTTGTGACATAAGGGTTGGAGGAAGGAACAACAAAGGGCAGCAGGGGACCAGGCATCGGCACACCTAAAAGTGTGTCTGATGTGAAAGATGTATCAGCCAAATTGTGACACTGCAGAAGAGCTAATTAACCATTTTATTTGTAGGCATTCCTTTGGTTTGCAGTTTTAAAATAGTGATAAGGTCACTTTAAAGTGTATCTAAACCTAAACAAAAAGTCACTTATTTCCTTTCTTTTAAATTACAATTTTTTCTTCTTATTATACTGGATTTATATAGTGCCAGCAGTGCTCAGTACAGTAATAATTAGAGATGAGCGAATCGAACATGACGAAGTGGAATTCGTTCCGAAGATTTGGAAAAATTCGATTCGCGACGAATCCGAAGATTAGCAAACTTCGGATGCACGAATCGAATTTTCCCAAAAATGGCGGCGACCTGTGTGGCGACGGAGAAAATGGACAGAGAAGATGGGGCGGGGATCTCTGGGAAGGCGCGCAGACAAGGCGCGCTGACCCATAATGCATTCATGACATGTGATCGCATTAGCCAATCAGCAGCCAGCCAGCACTGTGTAATGGTGGAGCTATAAATCGCGGCCATCTTAGAATTCTCCATTAGCCTACGGTCATTCAAGAGAGACAGACCTGTGTGTATTAAGGGACAGAGTTAGGGCCACAGAGACTTTAGGGCCACAGAATCGTTACTCAGGGACACAGAATCGTTACTCAGGGACACAGAATCGTTACTTAGGGCCACAGCTATCAAAGAATCGAAAATTTAAAGTGACATACACCCTTTTTTTTTTTGGTGGCTGTCGTGCACAGTTGGTGCTGCAGTTTGCCGATTGTGCAAAATAAACTGACTTTCTGCTTCACAACCACTATTGTACGTTCAAAGAGTTAAATCCATTTACACGCCGGCTGGCGGTAATATTTTTTGGCCCCCTGTACCGGCTCCTCATGAACGTGGTTCAGCGGGTTTGCATCACTTAACGGCAAATCGTTGACAAACGCTGGGAGGTTCAGTGTTGTGCGCATTAAGCCAGACACCAAAGGGCAGCACAGACCTGTTATTACTCGCTCAAGCATGACTGCCCAAATGAGTGAAGTGTGCGGTGATTCTAAGATCGACGGCACTCATCTGCATGTCATACTGACTGACAGTATTATTTCTCTTCCCCAGCAGACTCCAAGGGCATTTAAATTAAAGGTACAGTGTTCTGCACTAATATAAAGGCTCTCTGAAGCCTAGAAACACCCTTTTTATAAGTTAAATTCGCAGCGAATATATTCGGCTCGAAGCGAATTTATTCGGCGAATTCGGCGAATCAGCCGAACCGAATTTTTTAATAATTCACTCATCTCTAGTAATAATATAATTCAGGACAAGATGGTTGGGGGGCCCTGCTCATGAGAACTTACAATATAAAGGGAAGAGCAAGTAATACAAAAGGTGGAGGGATCAGTTGTTTGCTAATTCAACAAATGTACAAATATTCCTTCTATTAAAAAAATACAAGGATAATTAGTGTCAACACCTTTATTAAATTTGATATCGGGACAAGGAGATTGGCTATATTAAGAGAGACAAAGGTTACATTATAGTTTTAAGAATAGCCTGTTTTATAATGACTTCTCATCCTTATTGCCCTATACTGACAGGTGAGGAAGTCCAGGCGCTTCTGTACTTATGGGTCCTTGTATGGAGCAGTTCATCTCAGTAGACACTTTACACATACTTACCGAAAGAAATATGTCAACATTTACTAGCAGAGCCTCCTGATTGTGTGAGCTGATGTGTGCTAGACTGCCAAAACTGTGTCAGAATGAAATAGCAGAAGGTTTTGAGAAGTACATTACCAGCCCAGCAGGAGCCACACTCTTCTGGGCAGTTGTCCAGTCCTTGCTAACTGTCCAGAGAGAATGCCTTACTCCATGCAGAAAGAAGATAGGGACACAATTTTTTAGCAGAGTGGGGAAGATTTAGAACCTCTGACTGGTTTTCATTGGAGAAATTCCTCCTCTCTTTAAGAGAACCAACATTTAAATTCTGCCAAAGGTTCTAACCGTTCTTCACACCATCCAAAACTAAAACAAAAACATTACTGAAGTTGAGCCTTAATATAGGATTCAGAGTTTGCTCAGTCCAGTCAAGGAATTACTTGGCATTACTGAAGTAAATCTGTCACCCTAATTAAGCGATCGGGGTCGTTGATAAGGGGGTAGCACTGGTCCTCCTGTACTGGGCCCAGGCAGCAGAGGAACCAGATGTGAGCAGGAGACGGGGTGATTGGTGCAGCAGGAGGGCAAATACGAATCCCTGCTGTGTCTCTCGCTTAGAACAGCTGAAAGACATATTCCCCTCTTCTCCCTCCCGCCGGTTTTCATCTGCTGCAGGAAGAGACACACAGGAAATTGGTTCCTCTGATTGCCACCATGCCGCACCAATAACTCCCTATCCCCTGGCTGTCTGGGCCCCCCCCCCCCCGTGTGCCCCCCACCACGCAGCGCTGCCAGTTTCCCTCCTCTCCTCTCTTGCCAGCTGCTGCTTTTACTATGGAGAACAGGGAAGGGGGCAGTAAATATATTATTTACCAGCCTCTTGCTTTTGTGAATGAACACAGTGAGTGTTCGATACTGACCACTCTCTGTATTCAATCATAACTGAAGCATAGTAAACTGTGTTTTCTTTGTACAGAGCACTTTCTGTTCATTCACTGTCCAGTGCAGTTGAGGCAGCAAAGAACGGGATGGAGGAATCTATGTCCTCAGTTCCTTTCAATGTCTCAAAATAAGACACCAGGGGTCTGTTTAGACCCCTGCAATTCATCTGCCTAGACCCTTGATATTTCATCAAAGCCTCCCTCCAAGATCCTTATGATAAAATAGAAAAACATTTTTAAAACTGTAAAAAATAATTTACAGATTGTAAATAAAATGAACGGCTCATTGAACACAAACACAACCACGGGTCCTAATTTGACAGGTGTGTGGGTGAGTGCATCCACACGACTGTCAAATTAGGACATTCAGCTGTGTTCTTAGAGTCACTGTGTCGCCATAGAATAACATAGCCTGCCTACACACAACTTGCAGCCACATAAAAAGACACTGCAATAGCATACAAAAAATGAACTGTAGCCCAGCCCTTCATTCTTCTGTGCCCACTATTGTTCCCTTAGAGTGATGGGCATTCTCAATTACAAATAATGGATTGCAAGAGGTGGAAGGTGGTGGGCATCAGCACAACTCTGTGTGCCAAAGTTAGTATTTGCATATTAAAGTTGCACATGTTTTAGCGCTTTTAGTGTGCTCAAGCAGCTAGGTAAAGATCTGAGGTGGAATGGTGGTAGACAATTCAAAGGTGACAACCATGGTCGCTGGCCACACTTTGCTTGACATACAGGCACTTTGAGGTGCTTGCTGTATTACTTATGCACATATGTTGCTCTTAGAAGCCAGAGAACATGGCTTTTTCATAGAGTGCAATAGAAGAGGCTCAGAAAAGTTAGACAATAGCGATTGTTGTGGAGCTGTACTGGACACTTGCTCCTAATAATTGCTAGCACTGTGGTATGTAATAGTGAAAATTTAAGTTAAAATTTTAAGTTCACATATTTACTTGATAGTTCACAGAAGGCAAACCTGGGGTTTAGTTAAAACATTTTTGGGGGGTACAGCTTCAGTCACATAACTTACCTGTAATAAAGTGTGTCCTACATCCTGCTGACTGCTACCTACTGTAGAAATAATTGCTCCAGTGATGCTGGGCCCTCTTAGCAGGGCTAAACAAGCGTTGCATTGGTTAACTGCCTTGGCCAGACTCCACTTCCCTTCCTCTACTCACAACACTCCTTGTATTTCCACAGAATGCAACACATTTTCTGAATGGAGGTTAGGCAGATTAATGATGGGATCCTCTTCTCCATTCAGAAAATGTGCTACGTTCTGTGAAAGCAATACAAAGAGTGTGTAAGTAGAGAAGATGACAGAAGGAAAGGGCGGTCATTGGGACTCCTTCATTGTTAGACTCAAGTCATGTACAACTATGAACAGAATATGTAGTCATGGACTTTGTAAGGGCATGTAGAAGAAAAACTGAGTGCCGTAGAAACAAGTTTATTATGTATCATTACAAATCTATAACACAGCATTAAAAATTACTATCCACATTCACAACATGCAAAGATTCAGTTCCAGTGTGGACTTGACGCGTTTCGGGAATCCTTCTTCAGGAGAACGTGTGACAGAATTGGTACATTGGAACTCATTCCTAATATTTAATAGAGTAATAGAGTAATATCATCCAGTAGGGTAGACTGGAATTCATAGCATGTGCATGTTGTCCATAGAGGTTGTCAGGGCTCCCGGTAAGACCAGAGATGCGTGAACTGACACAGGGAAACGCAGGCTCAAGTATGGTGTAACAATATAATTTATTAAGGGTTATATACAAATATAACGCACAATATAACAAAACCAAACCTCCAACTGATAACGGAATGTACACAGATAAGAGCAGTCAGGGCTGGTGAGGTGGAGTGGTCAGGCGGGCCGGATCAGGAATCATCGGGCAGACAAGACACAAAGGAGTAGGCAGAGCGTAGTCAGACGGGCCGGGTCAGGACCAATCAGGCAGACAAGGTACCAAAGGAGCAGGCTGGAGAGTGGTCAGGATTAGCCGAAGTCAGGACAGGCAGAGTTCATTCAGGGTCAGGATCAAGCAGAATCAGGAATCAGGCAGGAAGCAGACAGGATGCAGGTACAGGGGCTCATGAGAAACATACACCAAGGCACTGACTGCAGGTCTGGCCATTCCTTAAATACACCTCCTGCAATCAGCCTCAGGTGATGGCCGACTGCAGGAGTGAGCTTCTGGTTGCTGAGAGCACCCGCTGGCCAGCCCTGGTGCTGCAGCCCACAAGGCAGGTGAGTCCCACCACCATTGGCAAGTCCATTCCTGACAGAGGTGCAAATGAGTAAGACAAGGTGAAGCCACTGCTTCTTGGGTAGGAAATTCAGGTACATTCAGTAAACAGCCAATGGTCTTGTACACATAATCTTGAATTAGAAGAGCCAGTTTCCCAATGGGGAACCATCCAGACCAAATGTGAGTCACCATAAAGATGGCATGGTAGTCAAAGTGTTAAGGCACATACCTGTATATTCCAAAGAGGGAATAAGTATTTTAGAAACAAACTTAGTGCACATCGATCCAGCCTGTTAGATCCAAGGCAGTTAACCCATGTGGCAGTGGAAGTACAGCGTTGTGAAGAGGACCTGGCATCACTGGAGGTAACATTTCTAAAATAAGGAGCAGTCAACAGGATATGGGACACACTTTGTTATGGGTAGGTTATGTGACTGAAGCTGTACCCAAGAAAAATGTTTTTAACTAAACTTCAACTTTAAGCAGTGAATACATCCAACAACATCATGACCTGTCCACAGTTCAGTGCTGGTGCCTTAAGAACTGACAGTTAAATATTTATAATGATAAATAGATCATTGTGAACACTGTACACGCTGCATTCCACTTGCAGTAAATGCAGCATAGAACAATGTACTGCTGGAAATACTACAAACATTAGAATGGACTAAAGGTTGGTGGATTACGGATATTCACCGGCTTCTCAAAAGGAGGTTTATTTAGTGATTAGCTGTGTGATTGCTGAGTACTAAATGTCTTGGGTGACATCCATTACAAAGCTGTTCATAGGTGCATTTACCTTTTCTTTTCCTTATAAAAGAATTGTGTATATATGTATTTCCAAAAGCAATGTTTACATTTTATCTGCTATGTTCACAATAGACAGCCAGAAAAATGATGTAATCATTCCATCAACCAGTTTAACCACTTGCCTACCGGGCACTTTAGCCCCCTTTCTGCCCAGGCCAATTTTCAGCTTTCAGTGCTGTCGCACTTTGAATGACTATTGCGCAGTCATGCAACACTGTACCCAAATGAAATTTTTTTGAGACATGTATAGCTTTCTTTTGGTGGTATTTACTCACTACTGAGTTTTTTTATTTTTTGCTAAACAAACGAAAAAATACCAATAATTTGGAAAAAAGACAATTTTTTTCTTAGTTTCTGTAATAACATTTTGCAAACAGGTAATTTTTCACCTTCACTGATGTGCGCTGATAAAGCTGCACTGATAAGCACTGATATGTAGCACTAATGGGCACTGATAGGCTGCACTGATGGGTACTGATGAGGCAGCACTGATGGGAACTGATAGGCTGTACTGATGGGCACTGATGAGGCTGCACTGATGGTCACTGAGGTCACTAATAAATGGGACTGGTGGCACTTATGGATACTGACTGGCAGTACTGATGACACTGACTGGGAGCACTGATGGACAATGTTGGGACTGCACTGATGGACACTTCTGGGACTGCACAGATAGACACTGTTGGGGCTGCACTGATATCCCCTTGGGGCTTCACTGATGTCCTCTGATGTGTGAATACACTTGCCGATTACCTTTTCTTCTTTCCTGTGACAGCGTGAGGAAAGTGCAGTCGATAACCAGCAACTGTATATACATTGTCCAATGACACAGCTGATCAAGTGGTAAAAGGGTGCTGTGATTGGCCCTTTACCATGTCATGTGATCAGCTGTGTCCAAAGGACACTGCGATCACAGGGCTTGCCGAGTGCACGTCCGAGGGAGTGGGCGGGAGGTGTGGTTCTGGGATACGTCATATGACACCCTGCCAGAGCTAGATGACCACGTTGTAGCTGTCATTCAGCTATAACCCAGTCAGCAAGTATTTAAAGGATACATGCTAATGTAAAGTGAAATAGCACACATGTCAAGCAAGTGAGAGAGAACTTTAGAAACAGGGATGCACATAGTTGCACACATGGCATTGCAAGTATAGCTGTCTACGAGCCCATTCACACATTGCTGATTTCTAGGGATTTTTTAGGTCTCATTCACATGGGCGCTGAGGCCTGTACACGGTGAATGGGCTGTGTGTTTATGTAGCTTGAGCCACCGGGTGCTGCAAGCAGGCATCCCATGCAAGTCTAAGGAGATGTTCTCTGATTAGATGAGATGGAGAGTGTAATGTTACCACCCTGTCTCTCCACCTTTCCAATCAGACAATACTTTGCGTTAATTCAGAAGATGCAAAGCATTCTCCGATTGGTGCCTATGCTGAGCGGCTGACCTCGTGTTCAGAATGCATCAAGCCAGCCTCTCAGTCTGGGCCCCAGAAGCAAGTGGAGATCACTGAAGTAGTGGCAAGTTTTTTTAACTCTGAGAATAGAGAGAATGGTAACTCCACCTTTCAAGTCACTCCTTGTTTCCGCCCCTACCCTCCTCTGATCACTGCTTTTTGGTTCCACCCCTTACCTACCTTCCAGTACCACGCCTTTTAGAGAATACAGAACCAAGTATAATTTGGTGGTGCTAAGTAATTTGTATAGAATTACAAGAAAAGCAGTAAAATTCATCCCCTGCAGCCAGCAACAATAGACTCCCCCAACAACAATAGACCCCCCCAGCAACAACAGACCCTCCTGCAACATAATAACCCCCCACAATAATAGTTCCACCCCAGCAACAATCAACAAACCTTCCAGCAGCCATCAAAAATAGACCCCTCCCTCAACAGTAGATCCCCCAGCACATCTTGCCATTACATGCTGGAGGTCATTCACGCTGAAAAAAAGGCACAGAGAGTGGGGATAAATCTCCCTAATAGAGCCCCATTAAAAACCTGACAAGGGTCCTAGCCCTTTCCCAGTATGTGGCTGGGCATACAATTTAAGGACTCAAACTTAGATTACACACACAGCTGGATGAATCAGATGAGTAACAAATACCCTCCACCCCAACCTTGTTTTCACTGATCAGCAGCTTCTCTAGACTTTTGCAAAGAGAGAGCCTCTAAAGCAAAAGATAAAAAAACTTTATAGTTTTCTTTAAAAATCATTTTCTTGCCTCATACATTGTCAGAAACAATGAGTGGCTGCACAGCAAAAAAACTGAAATCTATACGTACACCAAAAACACCAGTCTTTTTAGTGTAGATTTGTTTTTTTTTTCTGTGCAGCCACTAGTGTCTATCTGAAATGTAAGTGCAAAGTCATTATAACTGCAGAATTATCACAGGAAATGTTCTTAAATATTTTGTAGCATTTGACTTGAGATTGAAAACCTTCCATGATATTATTTATTTGGATAGGAATGTTATTTATAATGTCATTTATGACTTCATGTATCCATCTAGTTGCAGATTTCTGCTCCATAGTTTATACAAGGTACCAGTGATCTAGTATGTACCAGGCATACCTCCATCTTGCAACCATTCAGTAAGATTCATGTGTTAAACATGACAAGTTCCTGGTAAACAGTGATGAGGCTCCTTGTGTTCATCCTGGGCTCTGTAAAATGTTAGATTCCAGCTAACTACAGTACATGAAACACATGGAGATGTTAAGAGTTATTTCCACCCATTTACAGGCTACATCACCTTACTTCAGGATTGGTGGTGGACAGCTGGCCATAGTTTTCTTTTAGTTAGCATTTTATTTAGTTGCTGTAGCTTAGGACAGCACTATTTTATGATCTAACAATAAAGGGGATTGACTTTTCCTTGTAACAGAGGAATATAGGACCCTTGATATCTCAGTAAAAAGTGTTGGCCCCTTACAGGTCTGTTAGGTGTGTTCATTAGTGCCCAGCAAATCCGAAACCATCTTATAATGACCTATCCAATGTATATCTTCACAGTTGGTAACAGTGCCACAGATTTAAAGCACTTTTTGGTTAACTGGTGAATAATTACAACACTTCCATGTAAAGGTGTTGTTTTTACACCAATTCTTTTTCCATCTCTATGCAGCTAGATGCCAAAAGTTCCCTTTTCTATGGAGAAACATGGGCAAATGTGTTCTCCATATGTCCATGGCATCTATACTGTGAACATGTCATAGAGAAGATTCTTCAACCTTAACATACAGAGCCAATCATGAATTTCAGCACTCATTGTTCTCAGTGGGACACACACTGTGTAGTATATGCCTCACAGTTTTTGGAAAATTAGTGAAATTGAAGTTCAAACAGTCTATATTTGTCTGAAACAGTGGATGAATTGGCTACCATTGGTCTAAAATCCCAAGTTTCTATTTAACATGGCTCTAAAATCTCACTTTTCAGTGTGCCATTGTTCTGGAACCCCAGGTATCATTGTTGCATCATTCTGGAACTCCAAGTATCCCTGTGTAATTACTCTGTAACTCCATGTATCTCTATGCCATTGTTTATAAATCCAAAGTATCTTGGCATTGCTGTGGGATTGATACTGTTCTAGAACCCCACATGTCAATGTGCCGTTGCTCTGGAAGCCCATGCATCAGTGTGCCATTAGTCTGGAACCTCCACATGTGCCTTTTAACAGCAGAGCCATGACGAGTATTATTTCTGTTTTTACAGGGCACTGCATCGGTTCTGCAGCGCAGATCTGACAACGAAGAATATGTGGAAGTGGGCCGATTGGGACCCTCAGACTATTTCGGTAAGTCAGTTTCTGTTCTGGAAGGACCTACAGATGGTGACAAGCAGGCCTTTAGAAAGGATCTCTCTCTCTCTCTCTCTCTCTGTCATCTATGCCACCTCTTGGGGCCAGCATGAGGGGCTTGGCTTTTTAATTGTACATTATACATTATGAAGAATGCAACAGGAGAAAGGAAAACACTAGTTTTATAGCAGCTAGAGTGTGACTTCAAGATGGGCAGGAACAGTACTGGGAACTGTTATGCAGAAAACTTTCTGCTGAAATCCAAAATATGGTAAATTCATACATATGCGCTTGCATTGCAACATCTCCTTGAGGTGATGTTTTGACACACTTCATGATAATTTGACATAACCATCTTATACAAAGGCCATATAATGTGCAACAGATAAAAAAAAACCATATCTTTTATTTGAGCAATTCCTGCCAATGTACATACACTATATTGGTAAAAGTATTGGGATGTCGGCTTTTACACGCATGTAAACTTTAATGGCATCCCAGTTTTAGTTCGTAGGGTTCAATATTGAGTTGACCCATCCTTTGCAGCTATAACAGATTAAATACTTCTGAGAAGGCTGTCCACAAGCTTTAGGAGTGTGTCTATGGCAATGTTTGTCCATTCTTCCAGAAGCGCATTTGTGAGGTCAGGCACTGATGTCGAACGAGAAGGCCTGGCTCGCAGTCTACGCTCTAATTCATCCCAAAGGTGTTCTATCAGCTTGAGGATTCTGTGCAGGCCAGTCAAGTTCTTCCACCCTAAACTCGCTCATCTATGTCTTTATGGGCCTTACTTTGTGCACTTGTGCGCAGTCATGTAGGAATAGGAAGGGGCCATCCCCAAACTGTGCCCACAAAATTGGGAGCATGAAATTGCCCAAAATGTCTTGGTGTGTTGATGCCTTAAGAGTTCCCTTCACTGGAACTAAGGGGCTAAGCCCAACCCCTGAAAAACAACCCCACACCATAATCCCCCCTCCACCAAACTTTACACTTGGCACAATGCAGTCAGGCAAGTACCGTTCTCCTGGCAACCAGACACGTCCATTGGATTGCCAGACAGAGAAGCGTGATTGGTCACTCCAGAGAACACGTCTCCACTGCTCTAGAGTCCAGTGGTGGCGTGCTTTACACCACTGCATCCAACGCTTTGCGTTGCATTTGGTGATGTAAGACTTGGATGCAGCTGCTTGGCCATGGAAACCCATTTCATGAAGCTCTCTACGCACTGTTGTGTTAATCTGAAGGCCACACAAAGTTTGGAGGTCTTTAGCTATTGACACTGCAGACAGTTGGCAACTCTTACGCACTGTGCGCTTTAGCATGAGTTGACATGGCCTATCACTTTGTTACTGAGTTGCTGCTGTTCCCAGTTGCTTCCACTTTGTTATAATACCACTAACAGTTGAATGTGGAATATTTAGTAGCAAGGAAATTTCATGGATGGACTTATTGCACAGGTGGCAACCTATCACGGTACCACGCTTGAATTTACTGAGCTCCTGAGAGCGACCCATTCTTTCACAAATGATTGTAGAAGCAGTCTGCATGCCTAGGTGCTTGATTTTATACACCTGTGGCCATGGAGGTGATTGAAACACCCGAATCCAATGATTTTGAGGGCTGTTGCAATACATTTGGCAAAATAGTGTATATGTGAATTATCACTATTTAAAGAAATAGCAAACTCTTGCACATGCATTGATTCTGACTAAAGGGCATAGGTGTAAATATGCTCTAAATGTAAAAAAGCAGCAAAAGATTCTGTGAGCAAGGTTTAATAAAGGATCGGTGCATTGATCTTGTGCAAACAAGCAATTTGTTGTTGAAAATAAAAATAAAATATATGCTCCTAAGTAAGCAGTTTCATTTCAAAGCAACTCTGTTGCTATACAAAAATATTTGAACCAAGCCATATGTGTAAAAGAAGAGTATACATACTCATCTGTCCTGCTTAGTCCCATGCTGCCAAACTGCTGTGATGATGAGAAATTTGCTAAAGTTGGAAGGAAAACCAGCACTTTCAGGAGTGTCAATCTCAGTGGTCCCCCACATCTGTAACTGGTTCTTCCATTTGATGCATTACCCATTACAGCATACAACAATATCTTGGAGGTCAGCAGGAAGAACAGTGTGAACATTACATGCCTGATGAAGGGTTCTTGCTTGGCACCAAAATGTTGCATATGCACTAAATTTCGTGTGATTATATGATATGGATCCACGATGTGCAGGTGACATGTACACTCACTGGCCACTTTATTACGTACACCTTGCTAGTGCTAAGAAAATATCCCCCACACCATTACATCATCACCACCAGCCTGAACCGTTGATACAAGCAGGATGGATTCATGCTTTCATGTTGTTTACGCCAAATTCTGACCCTTCCAACTGAATGTTGCAGCACCCAGTCTGCCAATTCTCCTCTGACCTCTGACATCAATTCATCCACACAACTGCCACTCACTGGTACTTTCTCTTTTTCGAACCATTCTCTGTAAACCCTGTTCAGGTCAAAAAAGCATCACTGGATCAATATTATAACCCTCTTCAAGATACAAGAGTGTTTTTCTTTAACATAGTTTTCTACCAGGTTATAGTTTGTTTAATTTTTTTTATTTTCTTATTTCTAGGTGAGATAGCCTTGTTGTTGAACCGGCCCAGGGCAGCCACAGTAATCGCACGGGGCCCACTGAAATGTGTAAAACTGGACCGCCCACGCTTTGAACGAGTCCTTGGACCGTGCTCAGAAATCTTAAAGAGGAACATTCAGAGATACAACAGCTTCATCAGCCTGACCGTTTAATATATTCCACTAGGAAAATACCATCCATGTGTTAACGTGTGCACTCTAAATCTGACCTGTGCAGTTCCATAGCTTTATAAGGAAAGGAAATTGTGCATTTCAATGTGAATTTTATATGGTCATGTCTGCTGCATCAGACTTCAACTTTAAGTTAGTTTGTATTATGATACAAAATTATGGCACTTTGATGGGGTGTGTATTGTCCCCAAAGATGTATGTGTGACTTATGAATTATTTCATTCGTAATCTTACCAAAATTGTTACAAAAATAAAGTCAGGGAAATAATAGTTTGCATCCAAACCTATACTGAAGCAGTTCTGTGGGGTTTTACAAAAATACAGTTCATAAGGTATGGGGATATTCAGTATACAGTATATGTATATCCTGCAGCTATTAATTTAAGTGAACACAATCTCGCCAACAAATATGCCCAATTTACCATTATATCTATAGAAATAATATAAAAGCCACTGTGTGATTTTTTTTTTTTAGCACCACCTAGATAACCATTTTGTTTAGTTGTTGCAGAACATCAGAGGAAAATGATATAGGTTCCCATGTATCTAGGACAGTGGTGATCAACCAGAATGGTTTGCATACCCTGAAGGCTGCAGATTATAATGTTTCTGCCATTAGCAATAAAGCTGATTGAAAAAGATGCTGCACCGTCAGTGTCAAAAATGGCAGTACAATGCAAAAGTTTGTTTTATTCCTGTCCATTCACACTGATATAGAAAAGCAAAAAGAAGAAAAAAATGTAGCAAAGGTATACCGGTTGGACCTCACAGCTTTAGATCAGCCCCTTCATTATTTTGTTTACTACGTATTTTCTGTTTAAGAATATGCACAGCACTTGTCTAGGTGGGACCACAGTTATATGAATGTACAATAAGTTTAGTGTGTGTTTTGTACTTGTATCTCTATTTTTATGCGTCTGTTCAAGGCACAGATGCAGTTTCCATTCATTAAATACCCATCCAATTGGCACCTGCCATTGTAAGGTGGATCTGCATCAAAGTCACTCATTTACAGGTAGAACTTAGTAAAGGAAGTAAATTGTCACAGAGATATGTGGCTACAATTGAAAGCATTTCCTTTCAGGGCTTCATCTATAAGTAGAAAAGGAAAGGATTGAGCCCAGCTTTGGAACATATTAATGAACACAGGTGACTATTATTATTACTATTTTGTCCATTTGTGTTCTTTTGTAAAGATAATGCTGTTTCTTGCCCCCTGAAAAGTTACAGATTGGTTGGGCAAAAAAATCTGGCACCAACCATTGCATTATGTTGAGGATCTGGGGAGCACTACTCGTTACTGTTTAGACTATGCCATTTTTGAAGCTATGATCAGGAACGTTATGTGGCCACACAATACTGATACATTGGGCCTGTGTTGATTGGCTTTTGCTTGTATCAGAATTGCTTCTTGATCTGTTCAAGTCTATGGGGATGCAAAAGCAGCTTGAGGCAGGTCAAATGCACCTGCACTGAATTCTGACCTCTAATTTCAAATCTCAGATCTGATATCAAAAGCAAGTTGAATTTGGCCATTGGCACAAGCCCAAAGATTGTTGATACAAGCCCTTATAGACCTAGACCTGTGCTCCTTTAGGCAAGAGCCTAGCACATCTGAAGATAAATCTAGTTCTCATATGATAAGTTCAAGTCCAATTCATTTTGCGGAATTCAAGCAAGCTCATTTACCTAGTGTCTTGGCACTGGATACCCCAGTGTGAATATTTTCCTTTGTATGCCATTGATTCATAGAACAGATAGAGAATACACCAGGGTTTGTATAACACTCTTGCCATGTAGAGAGGTTTCTGGTTTGGGAAAGAAGATGATACATCTATCCACCAAGGTCCTCAAAAATATGCTGATTAGCAGAACCCACTAGCATTCACTTAAAACTGAAAATTAGCTTTGCGTTGACTTACTATTTCATTTGCAGAATCATTCCCAAGGAATATAAAATATACAAGGAATTATAAAATATAAAGAAAATCAAGGAATATACGATCTTGGTCAAGGAATGCATGTATGAAACCATTTAGCTTTCCCCTCACGTTATCAGTTCTGATGAAATTCTTTTTGTAATATGGACAAGCTCCTTAATGACAAGGAGTTTGATGCACTGCACTGAGTGCTCCACATTTTATGATGTGCTCTTTGTTTATTTAAATGTACAGGCTGCTTTAAAACCAGGTTTTGTAACAGAGAACTTCTAGGTGTGGTCCTTTGTGTATTTAAGTGTCAAAAGTAGGTAGACCTTTGCAGACCCATCAAGCAGTGCTTTTGTATACGTTTTATAATGTCTGTACAGTTTGCTGTCAGTATGTGTGGCAAAACCCCCAGTGGGCAACATTATACATTCCATACTTAGTTCATATGATGGCACATCAGGATTACTTCAGATATTAAACATGTGCTGTTTGTCCTGGTAACCAGAGGAAGACATAATCTGTTTGAAAAAAGATTTATTTTTAAGTCTAGTAACAACCAATCAGGATGCACTCTGTGGAATTCAGACCAATAAAATTTGTAACATTTACTGGATTCTGATTTGTTAGTATTGATTCACTTAGAAGTTAGAATTCATTATCGAGCAAGGCCAATAGTAAGCTTGTGGACTTCTACAAGATACCTGTTAAGCTGGCTGTATACTAGTAGAATTTTGTTTGAAATTTTTCATTTTAGGAATGTTTATTTGATTTTTCAAAAATTAGTGGGGTCAAATTGATGGTCGTTTTTGACTACAATGGTGGAAATTTGATGGAGCGGGATCATTTTTTTTTCTCAAGAAAACAAATTGCGAACAGCGTATGTAGTTTTCATTTGGGAAAATCCATTAATTTCCAAAACAAATGTTAAAAGCAAACAAATCATTAAATATACTGATCATTTTTGTACAAAAACTTGTATGAATAATCGTACAAATGTTTATTTGAAAATCTACTAGTGTATAGCCAACTTTAAACAAGTGGCTTACCTACAAATTAAATAAATAATACCTGCCCATTGACTCACATGGCTGATGTTTACTCTCTGAAAGAGCCATGCCTACTGAAGAATCATCAGTATCTGACATACTTACAGTTGTATCAGATGCCTGGTCCCTTCTGCAAGCTTTGGTTCCTTCTGCCAGCCCCTGTGTGTCTTTATGTAGGGACCAGCAGATTGAACCATAGGGCCCATAGGGGAACCAGACTTTCAACAATCCCATATGTTTCAGATTCTCTTCAGCAAGCCTTCCTCTTCAAAGGAGCCAGGATCGGGAACACAGGCAGTGGGATGGGCAAGTGTTAATTCTTTTCTTTGCAGGCAATACTAAAATATTGTCAGGGTCACTTTAAGATGGACATGAACAGTAAGATGTGTCAGAACAACCAATATTATCATCAAACATTTAATTGTAGTAATCAAACAAGAATAAAATAATAAAATGTAATGTATGCATATGCCAGTAGTTGCTTTACCTGCAGTTCCTTTCTTCTGTTTCCCTGGAACACAACTTCATATCAAGGCTGTTATAGAAGCAAATAGAAGGATTATGCTGCTGTTTTATAGAATTACACTAGATCATCTACTCTGAGTTATAGGAAAAATGTTGAAGGATGAAGTAAACAAAAAATGTACTGTTACGGCCCTTGTGAATGGGCTGTTGTTCATGTCAAATGGGTTTTGCACACCCATAATCTATGGACATGCAAAACCAACTTGAGCCTTGGTTCACACTGGTGAGGATTGACACGCGATTTGACCATTCAAATCGCATGACAAATTGCATCCAATGATCAGCAGTGGAACTGTTCTAATCAGTATGACTTCTTCGGAGTCGAACTGATTAGAAAAGTAGTTCCTGCACCACTTTTGCTGAATTGGGGTGCATCATGCATAGACATCTGTACATGAAGTCAGATGTCTATGAAGTCGCACCCAAAGTCGCGCTGCCATCCTAATTTGAAATTGTGCGACTTCAAGTTGAACCAAGGCTGAACAGTCTCATGCAGGTCAGAAGGAGTTCAACTGCCAGACAAATACCTCTAAATGATCTCAAAGGGCTCGTTCACACTTGACTTTATTTCTAACTCTTGCCAAACGCCCTTATAGCGTTTGACAGGCGTTAGACAGGCATTTGGGAAGCATTTTTAACGCTCCTCAAATGCTCCCCAAACACCCTATGTGCGGTTTTGAGGTGATTGATAGGCCAAACATTAAAACCGCTCCACAAACGCCTATAATGAAGTTAAATGTTAATAACGCTCTGCAACCGCGGCACCATAGACTTGAATGGGAGGCTTCAACTCCTGACATGACAAGAGACGTCAGTTTTGCCGCGACGCAACGCGACATTAACGCTTCAGTGTGAACAGAACTGTGTGCTGCCATGTGCAGAATTTTCATAGGCGTTTGAGAAGCATTAAAAACGCTTCCCAAACGCCTGTCTGATGACTGCTGACACAGTTAGTGTGAACTGAGCCAAAAGCATTTCAAACAGGGGTGGACTGACCATTTGTAATGTTGGGCACTGCCCGAGGGCCCGGGATCAGTAGGGGGCCCCATGAGATGCCCCTGGTACCTTTTTCATAGGCTTTTTTGAGTTTGGGCAAGGACACGGGCCCCATGATCCCCTATTGCCCGGGGGCCCCATGAGTTGTCAGTCCGCCCCTGATCTCAAACTGATGTTTTTGACCCAAGCTCAAAGTCCATGGACACAGGCCGTCAAGTATATTTTCTCCACTCCTCTATACAGTTCAAGTAGCCTATAAATGAGACAATAATAAAGTAAATTATGATATGAATTGGTTTCTCTTTATAGGTCTAAAATTGCCGACCAAGTAAGTGAATATGAATACTTTCCATTTGTTTTTCCATTACATACTTTTATCAATTTAACAATGCATTCAATAAATAATCTCATTTTAGACTGTTGACAAGTCTAGTAAATCTGGTCTTACCTTGTAAAGTTGGGTTTAGCTGGAACAGGTACAATAAAGGAGTACAGAGGGTGCCTTAACGAAATTCACTGATTATACTGGGATATAGGGGTTTTGTCAGACAAACTGCCTGAAAATGGAATTACCCTAAACATGCCAGATTTGGAAACTGTATTGCCTTTTTGCTTTTGCTCAAGACAGTTATATATTTGACAATAAACATTTACTCTGCAATGTAATTTGAGTCTTTGTCCTTTTTGTCCTACATGTACTGTTCTTCAGATCACATGAAAATTTTGTCATGTCACAGCTGGCCATACATGGCTCAATTCTTTCATTCAGCCAGCAGACTGAATGAAAACAACAACTGAACTGATTCCCCCATCCACCTTGATTGTGATCCTCCCCACTGCACTATTATATTCTGACAGCAGGGGGACTCCTCCACTGTCAGAATAAACAGATCAACCCCGCAACTATTGGCCTGCAGCTGCTGATTGAATGACTTTTTTCCAACAGGTCTGTTCAACAGAAGTTGATCTGTTGAGCGGCAGTTGCTACACATGGTTCGAAATTCAGCTTGGGATCCATCTATTGCAGGAGTCTCCAAACTATGGCCCTCCAGCTGTTGAAGTACTACAAGTCCTATCATGCCTCTGGGAGTCTTGCCTGTGGCTGTCAGAGTCTTGCTAGGCCTCATGGGACTTGCAGTTTCTCAACACCTGGAGGGCCATAGTTTGGAGACCACTGATCTATGGCCACCTCAACTTTATGTTTAATCGAAAAGATGATTTCTGCACTGATGATTTCTGTCCTACATGCTGATGTTAGTGTAAAGTGCTCTGGTCCTGCCACATAAGGCAGTACATACATTCATCACTTTTTTTTGTCGTCCATCATTCAACCCAGCGGGTTGAATGAAAAAAAACTATCCAATTTCCCCATCCACACATTCAATGTGGATGGGGGAATCCTTCCCACTGTGCTATTGTGTTCTAATGTTGGGGAAGGCAATGATCAGTGCTACTGTTTGTTTGGAAAGACCCAACAGGCTGGTTGTATTGAAGTCGATCAATAAATCCATGTCTGTACAACCAAGGTGCCCATACACGGATGGAAATTCAGCTGGTCCCCGCTGAACCGTCTGAAATTCTATCCATAGATGGCCGGTTTAAAAATATAAGATGCAGCATTTTGGGGGCGAAGACCCTCTCATCTTACTGCAGACTTAAAAGTGGTTCTCCAGTTTGTTTATTTTAAAAAGAGCCAGAAATGTTTGATTCTTTTGGCATCTGAATATCCCACAAGTAACATGTGGATGAATGGTGAAGAAAAGCAAAAACGACGCACTCTCTTCATGCATTACCGTTGTGAAACTCAAATTTATTAAAATGCGTATAAGTGCATACTCACAAACTAATGGAGATTAAAACAGAGACAAAGAGTCAGCGGGGACAGTCCCAAATGATGGGAGACCCTTGATGAGGTAGGTTGATGCGTTTCGGGAGACGTACTCTCTTCTTCAGTACATCTCCTGAAACGCGTCAGCCTACCTTATCAAGGGTCTCCCGTTTCGGAAGACATACTCCCTTCTTCAGTACGTCTCCTGAAATGTGTCAGCCTACCTCATCAAGGGTCTCCCGTTTCGGAAGACATACTCCCTTCTTCAGTACGTCTCCTGAAATGTGTCAACCTACCTCATCAAGGGTCTCCCGTTTCGGAAGACATACTCCCTTCTTCAGTACATCTCCTGAAACTTCTCAGCCTACCTCATCAAGGGTCTCCCGTCTCGGAAGACATACTCCCTTCTTCAGTACATCTCCTAAAACGCATCAGCCTACCTAATCAAGGGTCTCCCGTCTCAGAAGACATACTCCCTTCTTCAGTATATCTTCTGAAATGTGTCAACCTACCTCATCAAGAGTCTCCCGTTGTTTGGGACCGTCACCACTGACTCTTTGTCTCTGTTTTTATCCCCTTTGGTTTGTGAGTATGCACTTTTATGCATTTTAATAAACTTGTGTTTCACCACGGTAATACACGAAGAGAGTGTGCCCTGTTTTTGCTTTTCTTCACCAGTACCAAGGTTTCCCGATCTTCCAAGGGCTGCACCTCAGTGAATGACAGTCACAGTACCTCTAGTAAGCATGAAGATTTGAGCACTGGTTTCGTTTTATGGATAACATGTGGATGAATGTATAAATGTACCTGCCTTTGTAACCACCAAGTTCAGGTATTACTCAGTTGACTTCTTTTCAATATAATTGCAGGTTCATACCAAGCAAGCCAGTCATTAGCTTTGTCTGCACAGATGTCCTTCCCCTCTGTAGAGAACATGTGAGCCCTCACGTTAATTCAGCTAGTGTTACATGTTACTTATGGGCTGTTCAAATGTTAATAAAGTTGTTATTATATACTATAACTGTGCCCCACTTAGGGAGATTCACCCTCTCTATTTGTCCTGTTTACCATTGTTATCAAGAGTGAACGTGAAAGAAAACCCAAATTTTGGGCTGTCATTAAAATAGAAATAGATAGGAAATGTTCCAGTGGAGACAACCACTTTGGAGGGATTTCCTCTCACTTCCTGACTTGGCTATGGGACAGGAAGTAAAGGCAAATCTCCCCAATGGGATACTGATGTAAAAAAAAAACTGACAGGTGTTATAACCCTACCTTACTCTATCAAAAATATGTTAAAAAATGCCTTTTGCTCTAATTTAAATGTAGTTATTTCCTCCTCCAGAGAGAGCCACTTGATCTTTTTGCCAGGAAATGCCTTTTATGTTCATCAGACCCAGCCATGCAAATGTCAGGCCCGTTGTACTGGGCTGCACTGCTCAACAGTGAACGTGAACTATTGGATGCTTCATGCTTCTATAAGGGCTCGTCCACACTAGTGGTTGAGGTTTGGTAAAACACTGTGGTTGAGCTGCATTTATGCCACCCCCAACTGCTCCCCCTTTAGCTGCAAAGAGTGGATGAGAGTGTACACGCAGTGGACATTGTTGCAGCACTCTAGTGTGGGGTTCAAGGGGTTAAAGAAGGCAGTGAGGAAGCAATACAGTTCCATCACCATCTGTCAAATGCTCTCTGAAGAGTGATCTGCATATGTATGAACAACGCAAATGTGTACTACATAAACACTGAATAACTCTTGGCATGCTTCAGTGCCTGTTAGTACCAGTAGTGGAAGAAACCTTTTTATAGATTTCCAACTGGATCAGCAACTGGCTAAAAAAACTAAACAACAAGAGCAATCAACTATCCACCTAAAATAAATGACCAGGAATTTTATCTGAATTTGGTTCCCCTCTTCTTGTTATGTTAGAATGCAGTTGATAAGCAAAGTTTTAGTTTCTTGTGACCTAAGAGACGGTCAATATGAAGATGTCATGTAGCCATGATGGCTCAACAGCTGTTATTTCCTAGAAAATAGTCACAGCTGTGACTGCAGAAAAATCTGGAAAGTTTATGTTCAGTTCAGTGAAATAGCTGTAAGAATGCAATCTACTGTATGTACAATGACTACGCACAGATGTGTACCCAAGAACATGGCCAGGGGTTAGACAACAAAATGGAAACATTACATGATTTGCAGGAGTGAAACTGACAACATTTTTGCGTTGAAAGCAGAAGTGATGTAACATGCGTTTGCTTCCGCTGTGTGATGAGACACCTAGCTAACAGGTGAGAAGCCTCACTTTAATCATTCACTGTGTACGCTGCTAGTAATACGGCATAATGTCAGAGCTTACTGAGATTCAAAGAAGGCAAATTGTTGGTGGCGGCTTAGCTGGTGCCTCTGTGACTGAAGTTGACAATTTATTTTCCATGTCGTGAGGTACAGTATCAAAAGTTAGGACGGGATATACAGTTTCTGGGAAAACGTCTGATTAGCATAAGTGCGGTCAGCTGACTGAATGAGACAAGAGGACATTGCGCAGAATTGTGACCTGGAATAAGAAAACATAGTTACATGCACTAATTAGTCATGCTGAAAAAAGACAAAAAACAAAAAAAGTTATAATCCTACACCCACAATTCATCCAGAGGAAGGCAAAAAAAACCAGCAAAGCATGATCCAATTTGCTCCTGCAGGGAAAATAATTCCTTCCTGATCCCCCCGAGAGGCAATCGGATATTCCCTGGATCAACTTTACCTATAAATGTTAGTAACCAGTTATATTCTGTTTAAAACAACTGCTGCAAAAGTGACTGCTGAGCTCAATCTCAGCCCCTTGAAGACTGAGTCCCATGAAGACTGAGACTGAGCTCTGCAGTCACTTTTACAGCAGTTGTTTTCTTATTCCAGGTCACAATCCTGCGCAATGTCTTTTTGTCTCTTTCGGTCGTTTGACCGCGTAGACCACGTTTCTGCTTATTAGGTGACATTTTCCTGGAAACTGTATATGCCGTTATAACCTTTGATACTGAACTTCACAACACAACTAATAGATCGGCAACTTCAGTCACAGAGTCACCAGCTAAGCCGCCACCAACAATTTGCCGTCTTTGAGCTCAGTAAGCTCTGACATTATTCCATATTACTAGCAACACATGCAGTGAATGAAGAAACATGTGGTCACTTTCACACCTGCAAGTCATGTAGTGTTGCCATTTTTTTGTCTAACCCCTGTAGTAGAAGGGGAGGCCCTCTATTCCTCAACTCCAGCCTATCAATTTATTAAGTGTTCTTGCGTGGCAAGACCACTTACTGTTCTCTCACATATATATTCTTATTATTATAGCCAAATTTACCACCCTAACTCCTCCCACAGTTTTTACACTACACAGACATTAATATACCGAAATGTGCGGATTGTTCCCGATTGGTGTGCTATTACTTTGTGGAACGTTTCGCCGAATGGTTCTCGAAATATTGGCGTTTTTGTGGTGAAATTGGTCCCATAGGAATGAATGGCGGAATGTGCAAAACTAGAGTGGGAGGTGACAAAAGCTAGAGTGTGAGCTGAAAAATCAGGACATGATCTCTAAACTGCCACCACTCCCTCATTTTCAAGCCCACCTACACAAATCATATATCAAAACGTTCAGCTATCCCTGCTGCCACTAAAAATGTCCACGGCTAAGCCATAGTCCTGATAGTTTTCACAATATGACCATTTGTTCGCAACTCACGCCGCCCATTGACATTCATTAAAACTCCACTCTAGCCACCTCAAATTTGAAGGGCAATTTGTAAACTGCGACTGTGCCTTCATTTTTAATATTTCAGAGACATACTATTGTCAAGGTCCTACCTTTTCCCAGAGATTGTGCGGCTTCATGTACTGGCGTCCATCTTGGGTTTCTGCAGAGCTTGGTGGGAGTCTTTTATGCCTTCAGGTCTCTGAGGTCCATCCCCCAGAGGGGTGTGGCTGAGTACATATAAGCCTGTGATCCGCACATGCTCTTTGCACTTGTGTCTTTGTGTTGCTACAGCTCTGTGTATACTCTCGTGACTCTTCTGGTATCTGACTCGGCTTGTGACTAGACCAGGGGTGGGCAAACTTTTTGACTTGAGGACCGCAATGGGTTCATATATTGGACCCGGGGGCCGGACCAAGAGAAGATGAATGATGTGTATGTGTCATCCATAGTAAGTATAGTAATATTCCCCCATAGTAAGCATAGTAATTAATCCCCCATATAGTAATTCATCCCCCATAGTAATTCATCCCCCATATAGTAATTCATCCCCCCTATAGTAATTCATCCCACCTATAGTAATTCATCCCCCCTATAGTAATTCATTCCCCATATTAATTCATCCCCCATATTAATTCATCCCTCATATAACTATTCCCCCCCAAGTAGTCAGCCAAGTCCCCCCTGTGTCAATTCACTTACCTTTGCTCCGCGCGTTCCTCTCGCCGTGTTCCCGCGCCGTTCTGGTCTTCAGGGCGGACTGTGAGAGGAGCCTAGCTCCCCTCACGTTCGTCACGCTGCCCCGCCTACACACATCCTGACAGCCATCCTGACAGTATCACGCTCCACGGGCCGGATTAAAAGGTCCGCCGGGCCGTATACGGCCCGCGGGCCGTAGTTTGCCCATTGCTGGACTAGACCATTCTCTGTGTTTTCCTTTGATCTGACCTTCCGTTGCTGAACCCGGCCCGTGACCTGTGATTCTTGTCTACTGTTCTGTACCGTTTTGTCCTGTTGTTGTTGACCCGGTCTGCCTGACTACGCTATTGTCATTCCTACCAGCTACACGCCATTGGCCGCGTGGAGCCGTGACCTGGTTCCTGGCTGCGTCAAGTCCATCCCCACCATCAGGGGCCCTGGTGAAGGGCAGCCTGGGACTTAGACTCCGCTCCCTGAGGGACTTCAGTCTGTTGGTGGTGGTTGTCGTCAGTCAGTGCGTTACCCTACCACTAGGCCTACCTGTCCGTTCTACAGCCCTGCCCTGACAACTATGCATCAAAATGTAGGTCTGGGTCTTTTGATTCTCACAATATAAAGCTCTTCGGTGTAGGAATTATAATTTTTAAACTACAACCGTTTGAAAATGGCAACCGCCAGTGAAGTGAGCAAGTTGGAGCAGTTTGTTTTTAACCGCTCTTCTCTGCCCTTGCTGTAGAGTGAGTTGCCATAGGAACCCAGGTGTGTGAACAGGCAGCAGAGTGACAAAAGCTAGAGTGTGAGTTGTAGACTACTGGTGGAGGCAAGAACACTTCACACAATTTCCCCAGAAATTGTAGGTTTTCTAGTTATTATTATTTATGTTCTTTAGTAGTTATCTACCATGGTATAGAAAGGTGTCAATATTATGCCCTCTATTCCTCAACTCCAGCCTATCAATTTATTATTTATACCAAATTAAAAAAGAAGAAAAAAGCGCCACTTACAAAAAACACCAAAGTGTCAGCAGCATATCCCACCCAAAATAAATTTTGGCAACAATAATCCAAATTAAAAGGTATGCGCTAATAACAAACTTATACAAAAGTGTATGTCATCATCCAAAAAACATTAGTGTTTTAAATAAATTAGAGTGTCCAAACATAAATTAGTGTCCAAAAAAAATATATATATATCTTCAGTGACTTGAACCAATTGTGAGAAATCCACTACCAAAGGAGATTAAATGAACTCACCAGAGCTAATGGCTGGTCAGATTATAAACCAGCAACAGCGCTTGTGCTCTGGGAGCAATGAACCCGATGTCCAAATAGATATGGTGATGTTTCAGATACTTCCAGATAATAATAATCACAGCCAAACAACTTTGCAGCCCAAGCTCTTATGATGAACTTCTCCACTCTTTCTCATACCTCCATGAGAGCATGCAGTACACTCAGGGACAAAAAAGAGAACATAATGGTGCAATACGTTTTTTTCATTTATCTCTTTAATAAAAAAGGTATAAGGAAACTCACAAACAAGGTGTCCAACAGACACCAGCTTCAATCGCAAAAAAGGGTGGTACCGCCCCTTGATGACGTCGGTGTGACGAAACCGGTTGGGCGTAGCCTATTTGATGTGGATGTTAGAGAGCCTTGCTGGTCTGTGCTGTATGGGAGAGATCCGTGGTGAGCGTTAACTGTATCTCAACCCTTTTTTGCGATTGAAGCTGGTGTCTGTTGGACACCTTGTTTGTGAGTTTCTTTATACCTTTTTTATTAAAGAGATAAATGAAAAAAACGTATTGCACCATTATGTTCTCTTTTTTGTCCCTGAGTGTACTGCATGCTCTCATGGAGGTATGAGACAGAGTGGAGAAGTTCATCATAAGAGCTTGGGCTGCAAAGTTGTTTGGCTGTGATTATTATTATCTGGAAGTATCTGAAACATCACCATATCTATTTGGACATCGGGTTCATTGCTCTCAGAGCACAAGCGCTGTTGCTGGTTTATAATCTGACCAGCCATTAGCTCTGGTGAGTTCATTTAATCTCCTTTGGTAGTGGATTTCTCACAATTGGTTCAAGTCACTGAAGATATATATATATATTTTTTTGGACACTAATTTATGTTTGGACACTCTAATTTATTTAAAACACTAATGTTTTTTGGATGATGACATACACTTTTGTATAAGTTTGTTATTAGCGCATACCTTTTAATTTGAATTTATTATTTATGTTCTTTTTTTTTTTAATTATTATTATTTATGTTCTTTAGTAGTTATCTATCATGGTATAGAAAGGTGTCAATATTGTGCCCTCTATTCCTCAACTCAAGCCTATCAATTTATTATTTATGTTCTTTTTTTTTAAATTATTATTATTATTATTTATGTTCTTTAGAAGTTATCCACCATGGTATAGAATGGTGTCAATATTATGTTTATCAAATGGAAAAAAATCTGTCTATGGCAGACTGTTAAGTTGCGCGTATCTTTCTGATTTGTCAGGTGTTCTTGAGCACAGCAGATTGAGATAAATGAGCGCACATTTGGCAGGTACATTGTGCTGAACTTTGTTTATGATATGATAAGTGGTCTGGTGTGTTCCAGATACAGGTTTAACCTGGGTGGTCTATAACCAAGTGAGCGCAGCTTGACTTTCACTGGTAGTGCAGTGGGCCGTATATAAACAAACTCAATGCTATGGGACCAGACGCACTGAAAAGTCAAAATATGTAGAAGAAGGGAATATTACAGAAAGTCAGCATAGAATATACCCTATATTTATTATATGTAAAGTAATATTGCCAGCACATTGCTCTGTGTTTACATTATCTATATGCTACTGTATAAGGTGACCCAAGATCCTCCCCAGACAGTGAAACTTGTAGTTGTGATATGTAAATTATTATAGTTTAACTGTAGTCTTTGAAATGTTTTTTTGGATTTACATGTGAAACAGACAAGGTTTGTATTAATTGTTGTATCAATGTCTATTTATATTTTAACCACTTGCCTACCGGGCACTTATAACCCCTTCCTGCCCAGGCCAATTTGCAGCTTTCAGCGCTATCGCACTTTGAATTACAATTGCGTGCTCATGCAACACTGTACCCATATGAACTTTTTATTATTTTTTTCACACAAATAGAGCTTTCTTTTGGTGGTATTTAATCGCCACTGGGTGTTATAATTTTTGCACTATAAACAAAAAAATAGCAAAAAAAATTTTTTTCTTTGTTTCTATTATAACATTTTGCAAACACGTAATTTTTCTCAGTGATAGGCAGCACTGATGGGCACTGATGAGGTGGCATGGATAGGCAGCACTGATGGGCACTGATAGGCTGCACTGATCAGGTGGCACTGATGAGGTGGCACTGGTGGGGATTGATGAGGAGGCACTGATGATGCTGCACTGATATGCAGCAATGGGCACTTATAGGTGGCACTGATAGGCAGCACTGATGGGCACTGATAGGCAGCATTGATGAACAATGCTGACGGGCAGTGCTGACTGACGGTACTAACTGACAGCACTGACTGGCGGCACTGCTGGGCACTGATGGGTGCAACTGCTGGGCAGCACTGATGGGTGGCACTAATAGGGGGCATTGCTGGGCACTGATGGGTGGCACAGATGGGCACTGGTGGGTGGCACTGCTGGGCACTGATCATCAGGCAGCTTGCTATGGGGGCACATACTGCTCGGCCCCGTCCCCTCCCTCTTCTCATTGACTCACTATCTGTGATTGACAGCAGTGGGAGCCAATGGCTCCCGCTTCTGTCTCAGCCAATGAGAGGACGTAGTCCCGGGATCGTCGAGACTTCAGAGCACATCACTGGATCGAGAGGGGATTTAGGTGAGTATTAGGGGGGGCTGGGGGAGGGGATGCTGCACACAGAAGGTTTTTTACCTTCATGCATAGAATAGCCTTTACAAGCACTGAACTTGAATATTTGAGTGTCTTTTCCAGAACGGTGTTGCATTTAGAATATTGATCAGACATATTCAGGTGGTATGAAGTGCAGTGATGATATAACAGTCATAATTAAGCGTACATTGATCTAATTTTAGTAAATCTTGTTGATTGCTTTGAATTACTGAAGCTTGGCCATCATCTTTCTTTGGCTTGTTTTACTAAATAATGTACTGTAAGTATAGTTTGGTTTTTCAAAATTAATTAGACCTTTTGCTTCAACTATCATGTAAGCAATGCAAAGGTGCTAGATCCAATCAGTGTAATCAAACCATCTCCTATCTTGCTCTCCAGTCAAAAAAGGCTGCGTATTAAGTGGCACACATTTCTACATTTCCAAGAGCTGGGTTGGGGGGAGGATGATTACTCTTTAAATGAACATTCAGATATTAACTTATTCAAACCCAGCAATAAAACTATAAAGAAGCAACCTTGCAGTGTACGATTAACAGCCTGTTAAAGCCATCTACATCCCAATGAAGCAACCTTGCAGTGTACGATTAGCAGCCCGTTAAAGCCATCTACATCCCAATGAAGAAACCTTGCATTGTACGATTAGCACCCTGTTAAAGCCATCTACAGCCCAATGAAGCAACCTTGAAGTGTACGATTAGCAGCCTGTTAAAGCCATCTACATCCCAATGAAGCAACCTTGCAGTGTACGATTAGCACCCTGTTAAAGCCATCTACATCCCAATGAAGCAACCTTGCAGTGTACGATTAGCAGCCCGTTAAAGCCATCTACATCCCAATGAAGAAACCTTGCATTGTACGATTAGCACCCTGTTAAAGCCATCTACAGCCCAATGAAGCAACCTTGAAGTGTACGATTAGCAGCCTGTTAAAGCCATCTACATCCCAATGAAGCAACCTTGCAGTGTACGATTAGCACCCTGTTAAAGCCATCTACATCCCAATGAAGCAACCTTGCAGTGTACGATTAGCAGCCTGTTAAAGCCATCTACATCCCAATGAAGCAACCTTGCATTGTACGATTAGCAGCCTGTTAAAGCCATCTACATCCCAATGAAGCAACCTTGCAGTGTACGATTAGCAGCCTGTTAAAGCCATCTACATCCCAATGAAGCAACCTTGAAGTGTACGATTAGCAGCCTGTTAAAGCCATCTACAGCCCAATGAAGCAACCTTGCAGTGTAGGATTAGCAGCCTGTTAAAGCCATCTACAGCCCAATGAAGCAACCTTGCATTGTACGATTAGCAGCCTGTTAAAGCCATCTACAGCCCAATGAAGCAACCTTGCAGTGTAGGATTAGCAGCCTGTTAAAGCCATCTACAGCCCAATGAAGCAACCTTGCAGTGTAGGATTAGCAGCCTGTTAAAGCCATCTACATCCCAATGAAGCAACCTTGCAGTGTAGGATTAGCAGCCTGTTAAAGCCATCTACAGCCCAATGAAGCAACCTTGCAGTGTAGGATTAGCAGCCTGTTAAAGCCATCTACAGCCCAATGAAGCAACCTTGCAGTGTAGGATTAGCAGCCTGTTAAAGCCATCTACAGCCCAATGAAGCAACCTTGGAGTGTACAATTAGCACCCTGTTAAAGCCATCTACAGCCAAATGAAGCAACCTTGCAGTGTACGATTAGCAGCCTGTTAAAACCATCTACAGCCCAATCTCTGCAAGCAAAGCCCCAAGTTAGAGCTTTGCTTGTGGCAGTCATGCAGGAACCCAGCCGCATAGACCTTTTATAGGGGGGCAAGAATACATTTACAACTGACAGAAGCTGTACAGGGCTGATCATTCCCGTCCTATGGAGAAAAATTAAATACAAAATGGAGTGGCTCCCAGGTTTCTGTTATTTTTACAGTTTCTTGATCCTTCTAAGCACTGTTCCTTAGAACATATTTATGTCAGATTATCATAAATGTATGCAATCTCTTCCATACATCTCTCCCTGTTGGTTTGGGGAAGCATTCCTATACATATTTAATATATCTCTATGTATTATGTATTCACTGCCAGTGACCTGGAGTCATCCATCTTAACCAAGCTTGAGATGACACATCAACACGAGGACATCTGAGCACGTACAGGACTGCCCCATATCTCTTCAGGTCTATGACTTTCATTAGAGATGCAAGTGTCAATCTATACATCAGAAATATTTTCACTGGATAATCTATGGCTTGTATAGAAATATATTGAATTTCTCCTGGCCTGCTCAACAGGAATAATGTATGCAGACTTAAAGAGAGATGTCAACCTCATATTTCAGAAGACCATTTGAAAGTTTAAAGCGTTCTGAGAAAGCGTCAAGTCTCAGACACCAACACCTGGGGTGACTGTCATGAAATTCATGAAATTTAGCCTTCTTTTACTGGGAGGAAAACACTACATTTACATTATTGATGCAATGTCTCAAGGCAAAAGAGCTGGAACATTGACAGCATCTGTGCTTTCTGGAATCCAGCCATAGAGAGCTGCACTTTATAGCCAATACTGTGGCGTTAAAGGGCCACAAAACCTGAAAAACAAGTTGATGCAACGTTAAACGGTATCCTGCAATCCCACACATCTATACAGAAACATTCCTGTATTACAACAAAATTTAAAAGAGACCAGAGCCTGTTTACTACACAGGATAAATGCAATGCAACTTTAGGCCAAACTGAACTTTCAGCTCATCTCGGCTAAATACATTCCAGGGGCATCAAAATAAAAGATGATCAAAGTTTGCAGAGGGCAGCCACAGCCAGGATAAAAAGCCTATCCCCTGCCAGTATGCTGTAGATTGGGATCCTTCCACTCTGTGTGAAAGCAGCATCCTCTCTGCAGAGGTCAGATATTACCAGCACGGAGGCCGATGTCTCTTCAACTCTCAGCTGCCACATATATGCCGTATGAAGTGGTTAAGGAGGAAGCATTGCTGAGGCAGATGATGTAAATATTTCTTCCAATAATTAAGGATCAGGGTATTTTGGAAAGGCCAAGTTTAATGGTTAGGTTTATAAAAAGTGAAAAGGTCAGCTAACTCCAAATTTCCTGGCCATCCCTGCGGACCCCACTGCACACAGCGCCCATTATGCCAGTATAGTGGTCTGTACACACTACACAGCCCCAGAGTGAGTATCCATCATAATCCTCATTTGCTTGCACTACAGCGGGATGAAAGAATGCTGCAGGGGGCATGGCTATCAATATTGTCACTGTAACTTGCCAATCAGCATCTGGCCACATTTAGACCTGCCCACTGCTTTCTAGATTAACAGCACTGCCTCTATTGCCAAAACCCTCCCACTGGGAGCTGCAGACATGCAGTGCCTGGGAGGGGAGGCATGTGAGACACAAATGAAGTAGAGCTTCACTCAGCCAGGGAAGGTAAAGTAAGTTTGGCTTTGCTTTATGCTGTATGTGCATCGCATTCAATAATATTAGGATTTGGGTCTTGTTTAGACTGTCATAGAGGAGCCTTTAGTACTCTAACTGGTTCCTGACAGATATACAGATATACTGCTACAGGGCGGCACGGGTGCGCAAAATCATGTATATATACGTGATTTTGCATTTGCGGGTAGATGGTGTACGCGCCCTACCCACGCTGCAATTCGCGGCTGCAGCTGTCAATCACTGGGTCCCGGCCGGTGATTACTCGCTATCACCCGGTGATTGCCGAGCATCTCCGACGGGGAGAACTGTATGTAAAGAAAATAGTTCTCCTCCCTGTCAGCTTGTGCACACTGCTTTGCAAAGAGTTCAATCTTTGTTTCATAAGACCAGAGAGTTTTGTTTCTCATGGTCTGAGAGTCCCTCAGGTGCCTTTTGACAAGCTCCAGGCAGGCTGCCCTTTGCCTTTTACTGAGGAGTGGCTTCCGTCTGGTCACTCTACCATACAGGCCTGATTGGTGGAGTGCTGCAGAGATGGTTGTTCTTCTGGAAGGTTCTCCTCTCTCCACAGAGAAATGCTGGAGCTCTTTCAGAGTGACCATCGGGTGCTTGGTTACCTCCCTGGCTAAGGCCCTTCTCGATCATTTTGGCCGGGCGGCCCGCTCTAGGAAGATTCCTGGTGGTTCCAAACTTCTTCCATTTACGGATGATGGAGGCCACTGTGCTCCTTGGGACCTTCAATGCTGCTGAAATTTTTCTGTACCCTTCCCCAGATCTGTGCCTTGATACAATCCTGTCTTGGAGGTCAAACAGATCAAGAAGGACTGGACAGAATTCAGAAAGCAGCTTGCAGCCCCTTACACCCAAACCTGGCTTCAGAAGAGCCATATCTATACAAAATATGGCTTCAAAAGAATCTTGAACATCAACCTGGTAAAACTTAAACTTGTGAACCGAAGACCAGGTGGCAGCCTTGCAAATATGAGAAACAGATGTTTGATGCTGAAAAGCCTATGAAGCACTAATATATCTGGTAGAGTGTTAGGGATACCAGCAGCAGAGATGGCCAGATCTGTATAACTACACTTAGGAAGCTGAGACCAGACTATATATGATTTAAGCAAGTTTATTAACAGTAAAACAAAACACATCTAAACAGCAGCAAACAGGATGCACATAAAGGTGAAGGTACAAGTGAGACATAATCAAATGTGAAAATGCCTAAAAGTAACCTAACAGAAAGCCTAACTAGCAAACTAACTACTGTAGGTGCTTGATGTTATACACCTGTGGCCATGGAGGTGATTGGAACACCTGAATCCAATGATTTGGAAGGGTGACCCAATAGTGCAAAAGTGGGAATAGCAGTGGGCACAGTTTGTTATTCTAGGTGACTCCTTGGAGTGCACGGTGGCCTTATTGGAAGTGGCGCTTATAAGCGGTTATCAATGTTTTCTACTATGTAAGTGCAATACTGTTAATCCTTATATTTAATAAAGCAGTATTTGCACTATGTGAGGCTCTCTTCCCTCTTCTTTCTTTCCTTGTATTTGGTGGATATACTCTGAGATTTATCAAGGGGCATTATGGACACACTAGCAAGCTGGATGGAGGATTAACAAGAAGGCTGAGTCTATTGGAGCCTGGACCATACTGAGTATATTTTGACTCACCTGGTAACACACTCCCCAAATTGGTGGGGTTCTTATACCTGTTTTCAGGCTGTTTGAGAGATATGCAGTGCATTCAGAAAGTGTTCAGATCCCCTTCACTTTTCTCAATTTTGTTGTATTGCAGCCTGATACTACAGTTGTTTAAATTCATTTTTTCTTTAATCAGTACTCAGTGCCCCATAATGACAAAGTGAAAACAGAATTTTAGAAATGTTTGCAAATTTATGAAAAAGGAAAAAAACTGAAATATCACATTGGCTTAAGTATTCAGGCCCTTTGCAACAACACTTTACATTTTTCTTGGATGCCTCCTGTTTCTTTTGATCATTGCCGAGATGTTGCTACACTGTGATTGGAATCCACCTGTTGTAAATTAAATTGACTGAATATGATTCAGGCAGCACAGTGGCTAAGTGGTTAGCACTTCCACCTGGCAGCACTAGGGTTGTAAGTTTGAATCCCAATCACGGTACTACCTGCATGGAGTGTAAATGTTCTCCTGTGCCTGTGTGGGTTTCCTCTGGTTGCCACCCATACTCTAAAGACATGCTGGTAGATTAATTGGCACTAGTATGTGTATATATGAGTTATAGACCTTAGATTGTAAGCTCCTTGAGGGCATGTGAATGTATAATATATAAGTAAAGTGATGTGTACACTGATAGTGCTATATAAGTACCTGAAATAAATAAATATGTTTTAAAAGGCACACACCTCTCTATAAAAGGCCTTACAGCTGGCAATGCATACTGTATCAGAGAAAAAGCTATGAGGTCAAAGGAACTCAGCCCAGAGACAGGATTATTGCAAGGCACAGATCTGGGGAAGGCTACACACAAATTTTCTGCTGCACTGAAGGTTCCCAAGAGCACAGTGGCCTCCATAATTCTCAAATGGCACAAGGAGGACTCTTCTAAGATCTGTTTCCCAGTCAAATTGAGCAATTGGGGGATTACAGCCTTAAGAGAGGTGACCAAGAACATGATGGTCACCCTGACAGAGCTCCAGAGATTGTGTGGAGATGGGACAAAGTTCCAGAAGGACGACCATCACTGCAGCCCTCTACCAATCTGGGCTTTATGGCAGAATTGCTAGCGATTCCAAGCCTACTCCATGTGGGAACTCACTACAAATGGTAGAGCTTTTCTGGTTAAAGCACACAGCAACTCGCTTCTTTAAGGGCCTTTTTTGCCCAATTTTATTTAAAAGAAAAGTTCAACAAAAATGCTTCGCACGCAGGGGTATCCACCATCAAGCAAAAACAACAAAGATTCAGCCTCCTGGCTTGTAAGCAGTTTGATGTCTGTCTCCTGCAGACTCTTCCCAAATTATGGCTCTCACACACAGCTCGCCACTAGCACACAGCTAGTCTGGCTTCCACCTCTCCTTGGTGAAGCCCACCTGACTTCAAGGCAGAGACCTCCTGTCTTCCAGAGTGGAGCCCTCCTGACTCCTGTCTTTTGGGTGGAGCCCTCCTGACTCTTGTCTGCCAGGGTGGAGCCATCCTGACTCCTGTCTTCCGGGTGGAGCCCTCCTGACTCCTGTCTGCCGGGGTGGAGCCCTCCTGACTCCTGTCTTCCGGGTGGAGCCCTCCTGACTCCTGTCTTCCGGGATGGAGCCCAGAACCATGGTTAGGCCTCTATGAAAAAGCCTGCACACACCTGTGTAATCAGTGTCCTGGCCATTCCCAAAACCTGGTCCCAGGATTGGAGATTTCATCCCTCCCAGATCTCTTTGAAATCTCCAGGCTCCAGATCCCAAAACGGACTTCATAAATAAATGAGGAAACCGAAAAGCCAGTTTCCTCTGCAATACATCAACCCTCTGGAGCCCCTCAACCTGCCTGGTTGAGAATCCAGGGTTATCAGCTTGATTTTTACCGTGGCAGGACACCGCACTGCCACAACAAACTCCAAGTGGCCTTTCATGCAACACAATCACTAATGCTCAGCTTGTCTTCTTCTATGGTGTCCTTCTCTGGCAGCCCATACCAGGAAGGTGTCGCTCCATTGCTGCCTCCTTATTAGTGACGGGGATTCTGCAACATTTCAGTCAGCAGAAGAACAGCATCCTTTAAGGAAATTGGGTTTGGTGTTTGGCAGTTTGGTGATTCTGCCATTGGCAAGGTGTCACCAGCAGCAGAATCACCTTGTAACATGGACCAAAGAAGTTTGCCGATGAGTGAAAGAAACTGCAGATCCCATCTATAAGCAAAACATCAGCTGTGGATAGAGTGAGCCTCTAATAATAAATCCTAGAGTAACCAAGTAAATAAAATATTGTTGATAATACAAAGGAAGGCAGCAAAAGTCTTGTAATACGACTGGTAACCAGACCAGTGCAGCTTTCTCTGTGACTGAAATTAGTTGTGACAATAGTGGCGGCTTCCAGGCCCTGAAGGCTTTTATTCGCGCAAACCAAATGAATCACTAACAAAAGAACCCCAGGGATCTTGTTGTTTTATCTTGTTTTCATTAGTGTTCACTTTATCCCTAATTTTTAAATTGACTGTAACATATTGCCTTGGAAGATGTTTGTTTGCTTTAGGTTGCCATGACGATCTTTCCCACCATTTTTAATCTATTTCATGCAGAAAGAGATTATGTAAAGATTAATTGCTGCCCAAGTATGCGGTTTAAGCTCTGACTTTGAATGGTTCAAATGTTAATACATACTTCTTCCAATAATTGTTTATAAATTTTTCCTTTGATGTTGAGTTTGCTGCATTTTATTTTACATCAACAGGTGCCATATGTCTCACTATTCTGATTGGCCAGAACAGCTGTAAAGGAAAAAAAGTGAACTTTTCATTTTAGCTAAACCAGCTGTTTGCAAGACTCCCTAAACATAACTGAATATTTCCAAGCCTAGGTAATACTATATCTGTAAGATATGGGTTCAAAAAGTTGTCTGACCATGTATAAACATAGGACTGTAGGGTGGTTTAATACAGTACAGGTTATGGCATTTAAAGGGAACTTGGGGGCTCATCGTATCTGGTAAAAAGGCCCTGTGTCCTTAGAGAGGCACCTCTACATGACTGCAGTCATCTGCAGATTATTTCCCCCAACACAGGGTGGCCTAATATACCAACAGAACCCCAAGTTGGAATAGTTGTACTATGGCCCTTCTCCTCCCATGCTCTCCTATTGATTATGCCTTTATCATTAAAGATGAATTGGTATGGTATGGTTCAGCTTGGACCTTTGTAACTACAGTATGCAGATACCATTCCTGGTTGATGCCCCGGATGCTAGAAATCACTTAAGTAGACTATTCCAGTAATCTCCGCTTGCTTCCAGGTCCTGTGCTGAGAGGCTGGCCTGACCTGTTGTAATAACAGGAGGTCGCCTGCTCGGTAGAGGCACCATTCAGAAAATGTCTTGCATATTCTGAATGAATGTAAAGTGTTCTTTGATTGGACGAGGAAAAGCGGGGCAGTGATGCCCTGTTCTCCACCTTGTTCAATCAAAGAACATTTTGCATTTATTCAGACAATGAAAGACATTTTCTGAATGGCACCTGTGCTGAGTGGCCAAGGTCCTGTATTCACAATGCAGCAAGCTAGCAGCTCACCACTGGACCCTGAAGCAAGTGGAGATCATTGAAGTAGTGGCGTCTGCTTCAGTGATTTTCAACTTCCAGGGGCATCGACCAGAAAAGGTATATAAAGAGGTCCTTTAGTCCAAGCAGGGCTGCTGATAAGAGGTTAGCACTGGTCCTCCTGTACTGCAGCCCAATCGGATGTGGGCAAGAGAGAGGGTGATCTGTGCGGTGGGGGAGGGGGCAATTACAGGAACAGATCCCCTATGTGTCTGCCCCTGCAACAGCTGAAAGACAGTTTCTCCTTTTCTCCCTCCTACTGGCTTTCAACTGTTGTAGGGACAGACACACAGGGGACCAGTTCCTGTAACTGCCGCCCACCCACCACTGCACCAACCACCCTCCTTGTGCACCATCCTCTTCCCCTTGCTGCCCGGATCCCCCCGGTGTGCCCCCTGCCCTACAGCGCTGCTGCCTTCCCTTCTTGCCTCTCTCTCCAGCTGCTGAAAGCACACAAGGCGAGGGATCATTCCAGGTTGGAGAGTGGGGAAGGGGACGGTAAATATGTAATATTTACTGGCTCCTTCCTTTTGTGAATGAACACAATTAGTGATTGGTACAATTCATAGCTGAAGCATAGTGAACTGTGTTTAATATGCTTTCGTTTGTGAATAAACAGGAGCCTCTGAACAGAGCGCTTACTGTTCATTCACTGCCCAGTGCAGCTGAGGCTGCAGAGAAAGGGATGGAGGAATCTATGTCCCCCATTCTTTTTCTCTGCCTCAAAAGTTTGTTTAGACCCCTGATATTATAAAAAGCCCCCCTAACAGCGTAAATAAAAAATAATTACAAAATTGTAAAAGATAATAAAAAAAATTAAGGGCTCATTCACATTCTCTGGCCCATATAGGTTTGTTTGGGTGGCTGCAGCAGCAGCTTGTTACTCTATGAGGAGGTCCGAAATTGAAAGGTGTCCATGTGTGGGTGAGTGGCCCCAAATGCACACTGCTTGTATCAACATGTCCGTCAAATTAGGACCTGCACCTGTGTTCATAGATTCACTGTGTCCCTACCCCCATGAAAGAAAAATATATTTGAAATATATTTTAAAAATATTCTTCCCAAATATATTGCCATATATTTGAAATACTAAAATTTTGGCTATATTCAATATATTTCAAAATATATTTCAATATATATACTGTATATTGCATGTTGAAATGCGTTATTACAAAATATATGAAAAATATTTTTAAAAATACATTTCAAATATACTGTATGTCTTTAAAAATACCAATCTACATTTTGGAATGCATTTACAAATATATGTAAAAATATATGTTAAAATTACTCTTTTATATGTTAAAAAAAATCTGAAGAATATATTTTGAAAAAATATATTTTTAAAAATATATATTTTTTAAATATAGTCTTCAGATTTTGTTTGTGTTTTTATCTATTAATAATGGTTTTAGAGTATTTTTAGCAAAAATATTGTTCTAAATTTTTTTTTGGGGGGGAGGGGCTGTCAGGTAGGCTGTATGGGTCCCTATGATTTCTAATAGCAGCCCTGGGTCCAAGCTGGAACAATGTAACTGTGTATAACATAGCCATACCTACCAGGAATTCATCTTTAAGCCTATAAGAATGGGAGAAGGCTGGCCAAAGTACAACCATCCAATCATGTGCAGAGGAATGTAAAAAAAATACGAATTTCTTTGGCACAGTTGGATGGTTGGAATAAGTACAGCTTCACTTAACTAGGTGAAAAATCTATTCCTTTAAGGCCAGTTTACACCTTAATTGCACAGGAGCATGGTCTGCATTACTATTCTATTCCAATGGGACTCATTGTGTGGTGCGATTTTCAGCCCATTCATCTGAATGGGCTGACATCGCACTGGACTGCAACAAAGGTATTGCATACACTACTTTCCAAAAAGGCACTGCACTGGATTACATGGTACTGCAGTACCATGTGATTCGGTGCATGCAAATGCACTGCGTTTGTGATCTGTGCTTGGGGCGTAAGTGCATTTTCAATGTGGTACTGGAAATGCGCATGGAACGCAGGTTTCCACTTGGTTTCCACCATATTCTGGTGTGAACAAGCCCTTAGTAAATCCACTCCAGTAATTATACATCTACTAGTGAGTATAGGTATAAAAAAAATGCTGTACGAATGCCTCACATTTACACATTAATCGCAAATAATCCCCCGTAATGTGTCTAATACATGTTTTTCCTTAGAATGCCAACTCCATCTAGTGGACATAGTACAACAGTTTCCTGAAATTCCAGAAAAACATTAAGACCACTAGATGGAGCTGACAATCATAGGAAATACACATATTAGACGTATCAAGGGGAATATTCACGGCAGCTGTGTGAATGCTAAGGCGTTCACAAAGCAATTTGTTTTTTTCTTAAATAGACAATTTAGTGTTGAGGGAACAGAGTGGAAAGTTTAAAAGTGACCATATAAAAGTTCATGTAGTTCTTAAATCTGCCCAAAACTTCTTCCTCTTTCTCCATGCAGTTTTATTTGTGTGCACACTGCCGTGGTGCATCCTGGCTAATTGCCAACAACTGTAAGATGATTTCTGGCATCTCTCTCCAAGGTCCAGACTTTCATACTTGAAGCAGTAGTAAACCTCGTCCATTATATAAAAAAAAAAATCCTCTGCAAGTTAAAGATATATTGTGCTAGTATTCATAGCATACTAGCACATTATGTAAAACTTACCTTAAAACAAAACCCTCCAGTGGCATGCTGTCACTGTTGTAGAGGCTTCCATCTTCACCCAGTCTTCCTTATGGGTTCCCGAGCTCTGGCCATCTGACTAGCTGGGCTGCAATGATGTCACTCCCGAGCATGCGCATGGGAGTCTCGGGACACGGCACAGTGCTCTGAAGGAACGGCACATGTATGCCGTTCCTTCAGAGTGTGTTCACCGACTGCAAAAAACTTGAATATCTCCAAAAAGGCCCCTTGAAGGAGGGGGGGGGGGGGGCTAGCATTGTAGGTCCTCAAGTACAGTTTTCTTTCCAGCAAGAATAATGAACAGTATAGTAGTGACATCACAAATATTCACTCCAAGTTTTATGGAATTTGTAGTCACAGCCAGGCAAAATATCTCACACTGCAGATATACACCTATGAGGCTACAGAACAGTAGTGCCAAGGACAGTGGTGGTCAACTTTCTCAATATGGGTGGCCTCAAGTGTGGTTCCAAACATCACCAAAGGGCCACACATAAAATTCACTGAATAGTCAGTCTCAGAGACAGCAGACTTACAATAGGATATAATCAAAGACTATGGGTATGTCGATGGTCAGATACTGTGGACATAATACAAGCAATGGTCAGAGATTGTGGACATGATACAAGAGATGGTCAGAGACTGTGGACAGGATACAGAAGATGGTCAGAGACTGAGGGCATAATACAAGATAGGCCAAAGACTTTGGACATGATACAAGAGATGGTCAGAGACTGTGTACATAATACAAGCAATGGTCAGAGACTTTGGACATGATACAAGAGATGGTCAGAGACTGTGGACAGGATACAGAAGATGGTCAGAGACTGAGGGCATAATACAAGGTAGGCCAAAGACTTTGGACATGATACAAGAGATGGTCAGAGACTGTATATATAATACAAGAGATGGTCAAAGACTGTGGACATGATACAAGAGATGATCAGGGACTGTGTACATAATACAAGAGATGGTCAGAGACTGTGGACATGATGCAAGAGATGGTCAGAAACTGTGTACATAATATAAGAGATGGTCAGAGACTGTAAACATGATACAAGAGATGATCAGAAACTGTGTACATAATATAAGAGATGGTCATAGACTGTGGACATGGTACAGGAGATGATCAGAGACTGAATACACTTTACAAGAGATGGCCAGAGACTGCAGACATGCTGCAGGAGACTTACAGAGACTGTCAACATGGGTGGGTGTTGTTGGAGACTGGGGACATGCTTCAAGAGTCAATCATAGACTGGGGATATATTAAATAAAGATGCAGCAAATCATTGCTATAATAGGGCAATATATGGGTATAGATTAAATTAGATCACTGCTACAATAGGGCAATAGGGAAAAAACAGGTTAGGTTCTGCAGGGGTCCACAAGGGCTGCACAGAAAGTGCCAAAGGGCTGCATGCGGTCCCAGACTGCAGGTTGGGCACCAGGGGTCTAGGCATATACCATGAAGTGCCCTGCTATTTTTAGGAGGAGTTCAAGACAAAAGGCAAATTTTTCTGGATACTACGTAGGCACAATTAACATTTCTAGATACCCCCTATAAGTAAATCTTCACTTTTGGAGCTCAGGTCCACTTTAAGTGATAAAAGTAAAAAAGCCTGTTTTTCCTTTCTTAGAAATATACTTCAGCTGCAGTTATTGGCTAACTGGGGAATTTAATAAAACAACAACATTTAAAGCCACAGAGAAATTCAGCAGGAAGTGGTAAGTTGGGAAACAGGTTGGAATGGGTTTGGTTCATAGACTAAAATATAACTGCTGATTTTCTGTCCTTTTTTCGTAGTTACCGAAAATCCCAAGTTTCTCCAAAGCACCTGTTTTGACTTTTTTTTTCCAGGCCAGTGGTAAATGACATTCCATTGTTCCCGTAATCTTTTTTTTATACATTACTCACTGTGCATCCTGTAATAGCTGCTTCTGTATACACAGTGATTACAGAGATCTTACAATTATAAGTGAAGTGCTTTGACAAATAAGTTTATTCCACGTTTAAATTTATTTTATTATGTTATATATTTTATAACCTCCCTAGCGGTCTGATTATGTCAATATTTCTGTGCTCAAAGGGGTACATTATTTTCAATGGAAATATGTTGTTTTTTTATTGTAGGCCTGTAATTCTTAGGAATAACTCACTGAAATCTGTCCGAACAAGAGTCTAGTAAACAACCCGGGTATGATAAAATTTGAAACACAAAATCTTAAATTATAATATAAAAAATAATCATAAAAAATAATAATATAATAATAATAAATTTAATTCAATAATATAATCAAACCAAAAACACTGACATTTGAAATAGAGCGCCAAGTTCGCACATCGCTGAGTTCAGTCGCGAAATCGTTTTCAGTGTCTGATGACGAATTTCCCCACAAATCATTATCACTCAATTCTGCAAGTGGTTCTAATTTACTATCGCTGTTCTCTAGCTGGTCTAAAACCGCTTTTGACCTAAAGGGACGCTTTTTGGACGCCATGGACGTTTCTCAGTTTCCAGGCAGAAAAAACGGTAAAAATGCAGGCAGGACACAGGACAAAGCACTCGGGACAAAATGTATGTGAAATGGTTTGATACAGTAATGGAATACTATCAGATTTTAGTGTATTGAGTGAATGTCACACTGACATTTTTGAACTTCCTGCCAGTTCTGTCCCCCGTGTGTCCCATACGTCCCGGCGCTCACAGGGAATGAGACCCAGAAGATGGATGCTGACATCGGCTGGAGGACATTGCGGTGGACGCTGCAGGGGGGACATCGCGGGAGCGCAGGACAAGGTAAGTTAAACAGGGATCGCTGGAGAAGTGCTACAGAGTATTCCCGAGTGTAGCTCGGGGTTACAGCTTCTGGTATTGAAAGTTAACCCCGAGCTACAGGGAGGTTAATAAATCCATCAATGATGAAATGTGTGCTGTGCTTTGTAAATGTCACAGCAAGGTGAGAGAAGAGGGGAAGCTCAGCACAAGAACTGGTGTAGTCTATAGACATCAATCCAGGGCAGTGGTGGGTCAGAAGCTCGGTGCCCCTCTGCACATTACCACAGAACCATGTGTAGTGCTACTCCTGGAGCCACAGGAATACTGTCCAGGTCTTCCCCAAATACTTTGCCCTGCAGTTAGGCACATAGACTCATTCACACATTTCTCAATTAACCAGTCTTGGGGGCGTTATTTCTGTTGTTTTTTAATTTTGGAGAACTTGGATAGGTTTGAGGGAGAAGAGTGGGATACTCCAAAAATAGGAATGTTGGAGTCCCTGCTTGAATCAAGCAGTGGATTTCAGCTTAAGGCTGTAGTAGTAGTAGTAGTAGTAGTAGTAGTAGTAGTAGTAGTAGTAGCAACGTCCTTAGCGCCCCAGTGCCTTTAAGAAGTAGGTCACGTTGACAAAGCTCTTCAGAACACCAGCCAGTGTTTCCTTTCCTAGACCCGCAGCTGACTTCCTAGCACCAGAGCGGGTTAAACAGCCCACAGTCTCTAAGACCTTTAGGAATGTCTGTACTCACAAGGCCCAAGAGCGGATGGATACCCTCCTCCGTGATACTAGACCAGATCTTCAGTAGACAGCCCCTCAGTCAGCATAGCGGAATCTAGGTCTCTTCAGGTCCTCAGGTCATCAACCTCTCCCGGGCTGGACCAAGCCTGGATATATACAGTTACCCAGCATGCTATCAGAGCCAGTCTCTCTGGGATAGGCTGAGGCTGTATTAATATTCATGCTGCCATCCGTTCAACTCCACACCTATCATCCAGAAACTTCCCAGGTTTGCAGGATACAGAGGAAGCTAAAGGGAGACTAGCAGCAGCTGAGCACACAAAGCAGAACTAAACGATCACAGCTCACCAAGTACAGTGAGCTAACTATGCTTTTACCTAACAAATAATTACAGCCACTCTGACTATAGAGTGACCACTAAACTTACCTATCAAAGACGCAATTAATTTGATCTACCCCTAGCACCTACCTAGGAGGGTGCTACACATGCAATCTGGTGCAGTGCTTTTTAAAAAGTAGTGCATGCACTACTTATGGTGTGATCCAGTGCGATTTCAGCCTATTCAAATGAGTAGGCAGAAAATCGCACCGCATTCCTGTGCAGTGCAGGTGTGATGCAGGCCTTAGACTAGGATGCCTTGAGGATTTGTATACTTTTAAAAAGTGTCCCAACTGATAAAAGGTAAAGCAATAAAAAACTTGGCCTGAGGATCCACCTTCTTCAAGAAAAGCTGGAGTTCCACTTTATTAACTATTGTCTCCTTGTGTGTATGGCCAGTATATGGAAAACTTAGCTGATCTGTGATAAGTAAAGAGTACAGTTTAGAAGCCAAGGTGACGCAGCCCAGTGTAAGTCAGCTATGACATGCAATAACCAAAATATCTGTGTGGGTTAGCATGTCCTTGACTGGGTCGTTTGAACTTGGGGGGGAGAAAGAAAGGGGAATCCACAAGTAATGCAATGGACAATAATATTTTCCATCTCAAATATCTATTTATGAAAAGAAAAAAAAAATCTGTACACATCCAGTAGACCTTGAAGTTATTTTCTGTGGTTTCGGGTGTGCTACATTGCTTTTATGTAGTGCTGCCGGTTTTATCTGCCAGAGTGATAGATGGTGTTCTTGGTGAATGGCTAATGATTTATTAGATGAGGATGCACTCTATTCATCTGAGTCACAATGCAGATTTCCTCAGCCATTTTTCTGATAAATTTCAGCGGATGCCAAAACACTTATGATTTGCACAATCTTTAAATAATACAGTTAGAAATAACATTATGCTTGATGATGTCTTAAGAACGGATCCAGTGGTGCATGTTTATAAAAGCCATCCATGACAAGAACCCATTTTGACTATTATGTGTTTCTAAAAACCCCTTTTTTTATGTCAGATACTTATATAGCCCTGTCTGTTACACAGCACCAGGGGCGGACTGACAACTCAAGGGGCCCCCAGGCAATAGGGGATCATGGAGCCCCTGTGTCCTTGCCCAAACTCAAAAAAGCCTATGAAAAAGGTACCAGGGGCATCTCATGGGGCCCCCTATGGCCCTCGGGTAGTACCCAAGTTTCCAAATGGTCAGTCTGCCCCTGCACAGCACTTTACATATGTATTATACAGTCATAACAGTCCCTGCCCTCAAGGAGCTTACGATCTAAGGTCCCTAACGCACATTCATACATACACATACTAGGGCCAATTTGGACTGGAGCCAGTTAACCTACCAGCATGTCTTTGGAGTGTGGGAGGAAACTCATAATACCAAAATGTGCTCCCAATGTAAGAAAAGGCCATTCCTGCTTTCCTGATCACTACAACAGTTTATACACTGAAAATAAAAATACCACAAATACCTGCGCTATATGTGTATATATAATTATATCAGTAGCTGTTGTTATAAAATGTAAATATACCTTAACAAATAAAAAATCTCAATCAGTTAGGGAACAGAGCTGCCTAATATACTTGAAGCAGAGTTCCACCAAGCGGGAGCCCCACTTATCTGCCTCCTTCCCCTCTCCACTGCCACATTTGGCACCTTTTGGGGGCGGGGGTAGCAGGTACTTGGTTTTGACAGGTAGCTCTCACCTCCAGTTCCGTTCGTGGTGGCAAACTGAGCCGGAAGTTCGGGCCTCCCCGCCCCAAAGGACTTCAGCCCATTCACAAAGAGTAGAGCGCTTCGCGCATGCTCAGTAGGAAACCGGCTGTGTTCTACAGTATGCAATAGACTGCAATGGAAAGCTCCGAATGAAGAATTGGATCTGAATTTTCTAATGAATGGAAGTTCTGCTGAGCTTAAGCTATTATATATTATTATATTTTATTAGTGTAGTTTTTACATTTTTATATTTTTTAAAATGTATTTAAGGTTTACAAGCTACACAAAACAATTTCCTGGCAAAGATTATGGTGTTATTGTCATTTGTGGAATACAGATATCTTCTCCCAGGTGCACTATCCAGTATGATATCTTTAAGAAAGGAAAAACATTGTCAAAAGCACATTATCAAACTTTATTTTTTATTTTTTAACTTTTTATGTTTTATTCATATGTCAAAGAATAATGTAGGAAATAGTCTAAGAGTCAATTTATTTTGGATAAAAGACTAGTTAACAAGCAATGGGTTTATATATGCCCAACAGTTACCTTGATTTAGGATATATTGTCATCACTGTAAAATGATAATATTGGTGTCTCGAATGTACATACCAGAGGCTACTATATATATTGCTTTATAGGGGTTAGAATGCATGGAGTTAAATCCTAGAACATGAATAGGAGTAGTGTAGGGTTAATATTTAATAATGTGGCCAATAGGTATTTAAGTATAGAGTAGAAAGAATTGATGCTAATTATGGTGACTTTTGATTAATAGTTTTTTTAATGTGTTTAATGTAATGGAGTAATCATGAGGATTATATCCAAGGCAGTGCTTTGATCCCTGAGCAGTGATTGATTGTTAATGCTGCTGATTGAAGGCAGCATAGAAGGGAGCAGTATGAGCACTTTAGTTGTGTATATAGATTTGCCATGGGAACATCATAGCTGCCACTCATCAGAAAGTTCCTCAAATGATGAAACGCGTTGGTTGGGGCTAGTGACATTATGCTTATGGGTGATGCTTGGATTGGTTGGAGTAAGCAAGATCCAAGTCATGCTGTACATGTTAGTGCTGACATAGCACTTTTTATTGTAAATGTGCTTCATATATGTTTTAACAATAATAAAAGGCTTTATGCTATTTGGATCTCCCTTCTTGTCTTTGAAATGTATCCCTAATCCCATTGGGGCCGTTCGATGATGCTTGTCCCCAGTGGTTTCCCTGACCTTGCAAGTCTCCCGACACCTCTGACACTCTGGGTTCAGACATATTTCAATCATAGAGCATAATAATGCAAGAGACACAATTTAAGTAACACCTCTATATTAGACTCGCTCAACAGAGTAGTACATTGGTACAATCAAAACAGTCAATTAGCAACGTTTAACAGATTATAAAGTTATGAGAAGGAAACTTCAACCATTTAAATGCAACACCAGCAGTAAGAGGGGGAAGAGAAGACTTGCTGGCTTATCAGCTCCCTCTGGGCAACTGGCGCTAGAAGGGGTATACAGAGAATTATGTAAAAGTTTACTCCTGCATAAATATATATGTAGGTACTATGGTTTGAGTAACAATGGCCTAAGAAAGGATGAGGTCCCTTTAACTAAAGATTTCAGTTTGAGTGCTATGATGTTAAATGTTCCTAATATGGTGGTATTTGCAGTTTTCTGCTAGCAATAGTGGGGCCCATAATTATTATTGAGGTCTCCTGTTGACTGAGGTTTAAAGATGTCTGCATACAGTACCTCTAGAGTGATGATAGAAAGAGGTTGGGCATCTGCCCGCTCACCAATCCTTTAGATAGCACAGCCTCCTAGAAACAAGGAGCAGCGATGTCTGAGTCAGGGCCAGACAGTGGCAGTCCCAGTATAGAGATAGACCGTTGTGATCCAGGTGTGGCGATTGGTGTCACAGCTATGCTGAACTGCTGTCCGGAATCCCGCAGCTCCAAGCTCAAAATCTTTCTCTTGAGGAGAACAGAAGTCCCCCCATGTCCAGCTCTGAATCCCGCCCCAAGAGTGCCCCTTGTAATAGAATATATCTGCTCTCCCAGAGCTCTCTCTGCTAACAGGAAGTAATGTAGTGTCACAGTACTGGGCACTAGAGGGAAAAAGCTCAATTATAATCCATCTGTAAGTGTCCCTGAATTGCATAGTGACCTAGCTGGTATTTGGCTAAAGAAACATGAGACTTGCCTGGTGAATTCGAGAAGCAGAGGTGAGGGTGTATCTAAGTCCTGAGACAAAATGTTTACTATAAAATGCTGTTGCTTTGATTTACCTCCACTGCAAGACCCATGAGTACCTCTATACCTGTTTTGGACTTGTTTGTGGGCATTTACCTCACGGAAAGTGGTGGCAACCCTTGGGACTATAGTATAGATATACTCTAAAGGCCAACATTAACACATTTGTTTAAAAAGTGGAGTGCCTATTAGGACAGGAAGTAAAGTGTAATCTTCAGGTTGGGACACAGACAGCAGCAAAATTGTATAATAGTAGGGTAGGGTTTTTACTGCTGTTGTTGCCCACAGTGGAGAGATTTCTGTTAATTAAGCTGCCCATAGATTAATGTGATTCTAAAGGTTCATTTTTTTTTTTTGGAAACTAACAAACATGTCTGTACTTACCTGCTGTGTGCAGTGGCTTTGCACAGAGTAGCCTGGAATCTCCTCTTCTCAGGTCCCCTGTAGACTCTCCTGGCTCCTCCTGTCTGTTGGGTGCCCTCACAGCAAACAGCTTGCTATGGGGGCACCTGCTGGTCTGTGTGTCCATTCACACACGGAGCCACAGCTTTGCCCCACCCCCTCTCTCTCTGACTGGCTGTGATTGACAGCAGTGGGAGCCAATGGCTCCCGCTTGCTGTCTCAGCCAATGAGGGGAAAGAGACCCAGGACATCCAAGGCTGCCATTCACATCATTGGATCGCGATGAGGCTCAGGTAAGTATTGAGGGGGATGGGGGAGCTGCTGCACACAGAAGGTTTTTTACCTTCATGTATAGAATGCATGAATGTAAAAAAACTTCAGCCTTTACAACCACTTTAATCATTTTTTTTGTTCAGCCAGTGGGCCAAAAAAAAACAAAAAACAATCCACACAAGCAAGGTGGATTGGGAAATCCTCGCCACTGTGCCACTGTATTCTGACAGTGGTACTCGTCCACTGTCAGAATACACTGATCAGTGGCTGCAGCTGCTGATTGTCAAAAAATGTATAACATTCCTGGTCGACAGACGTCAATTGTTAGATTGAGTTTTGTGAAGTGGGTATGACCATAAATGGATCAAAACTTGGCTAGTCCCCGCTGAACTGGCCAAATTTTGATCCATGTATGGCCAGCTTTATTGTTGCTCAAAAGTACAGAGTTGAGGGGAAATATACACACTGGGGACTCCTACACCAACTAAAAGGAGAGAAAAATTCTAATGTCTAGTACACACAATGAGAAAATCATACGAAAAATACAGCTTTTAAAGTGAATGTCCAATAATCTGATTGTTAGCACACAGCTTTTTAAGAGCCAATCAAGACAGTTTGTTTGAAATTATCAGAAAGGACAAACACAAACATTTTTTTCATACAATAACTAAAAGAACGATTTTCGTTTTCTCAGCACAGTAATCGTCTGTAAAAAAAATCGAAAGACTACGCATGCTCGGAAATGAAATTACATTAAAATACGAATTACAATACATTACATCATCGTGGGAAGTTATATTTTGTCTTACAAGAATTTTTGTGAGTTTAGTAACCTATTTGTTTTCAAAATGAAACTAGTATGCAAAAAAAAAACCTGAGCGATCATTTGTCTGATATTCTCATTGTATGTACAAGACATACTGTAATTCTTTCCCCACTCTATCCAAAATGTAAAAAAATATATATATTTGGCCAGAAAGAAATTCATGTAGAAATGTTTATGGCAAAATGGGATGAAGTCTTTATAAACTGGCAGAATTATCTGCAAAGCAGGCTGGAATTCACCTGAGATGAAGTATAGCAAAAACAAGTAGAGAAATTGCCCAGATCAACTGTAAAACTGTAAACAGATAAATCTGTTGTAAACGAGACATCTCAATGGAAAGACAAAATAGTAATGCTGATCTTTTATATAGACTTTGTATTACACCAGCAAAACACCTGACATTGTAGCTCCATTATTTATACAGGAATGATCAATTTACAGGATAAAAAATAGAAGCATGAATATAACATTTTATGACACATAGGGGTCTATTATACGTGTTTTCAGCCAAGATTTACACAAGTTTCACCCAAGATTCACTCATTATTCTAACTAGATTCAACCAAAAAAATGTGTGAGTTAGGCTCCATGTACACGGGGCATTTGGAAAACTCTTCTAAATGATGGAAACTGACTGCTGGAAAACATAGGTTAAAAAACATCTGTTCAGCCGCGTTTGCATACCGCGTTTATGCGCATTTGCATTTAGAAGTGGTTTTTAAAGATAACCTCAGGAGTCCTTCCAAAATTCCCAGAATGCACTGAAAACAGTAACAAATTAACTATTTCAGACATTTTGAGAGGAATAGAGAGAGCAGAAGCAGAGAGAGCAGTGTTTGTTGAGATTAGCTGTCTTTTCTGGTTGTATTCACTATGCATCCCATCATGAGCATAATGCGGCATGTTCTACCATTTTTTCCTTCACGCAAAACCTGGAACTGACTACGCTGGTGTACTGGGTCCATTTGAATGCATGGAAAACACTTTGCATGCATGTCTGATGATGAAAAAGGGCTCTGGACAGCATCTAGACATGGAACAGTTAAAAAATGCTTCTAAACGCAAACGCTTATAAATGCGGTTAGCCACGTTTACAAGCATTTACAAGCATTTGGCGTTTGAAATGCTGATAAAATCTACTCTTGAACGCAAGTTTGGTGCGTTAAAAAAAACCGCTGTAAACTCAACTACCTGTAAACGACATAGTGTACATGGACACATAGGAAAACATTAGGGAGCGTTCAGGGGCTGCTGAAAAAAAAACGCAGAAAACTTCCTGAACGTCAGTTTATCAGCTGCAGTGTACATGAACCCTCATGGTTGAAAGTTGTGCAAATCTTGGGTGAAAACATTTATAAACAGACCCATACATTACATCAGGTGTTGATTGTCATAATCACTAAAGCTTCTTGGCTAAAGGTTTTCAGCAATCCTAACAAGATATGTATCAAATAAAGGTCATGTAATTCAAGACCTCTTACAAAATGTAATGGATCAGGGGATTTTTCAGAAACTTGATTCAGCCATACAAACCAGTGCATAAGCACAACAAAACAAGTTTCCTGGGTACTAAAAGTCTCTGCTCCACTAAATATAAAGTGATATACTGTATAATAAAATTAAAAAAGTATAATACCCTCTATTGAAATAACAAATAATATAATACATAATATCCCCAAAGGTATGTGACAATACATTAGGCACACAGCCCTGGATCTAAATGTAGTAACCTGTGTAATAAGAGCAAAGTGGTGCCTTGCTAGGTCCACATAAACTCCACACATATCTCAGCCTCAGCCGCTTCATCAGGACTCACGTGGCTGTGTGCTTTATGTCTTGTCACATTCTTCTTTAGATAATATGTAATATATTGTTTGTGCATTATGCTTCTTCATTGTTTTGTATATCACTTTATATTTAGTGATGCAGACAATACAGTAGAAAACAGTTGTTAAGTATGTATATATTTGTTTCTTTTTCCTTCTTTTCTTCTGCCCACTCTGCTGTGCAGGTTTTGAGTTTTGATACATACCAGTGCTTCTCAACAATATTATACTGCATATTGTTTTTAAAAAGGTTATAATTACCTAGTACCCCTCTTTCCCCACGTGGGACTATTTGTAGGCCAGTGGAGTTCCCATTTAGGTGAGATTGCTCCCTTGGAGGGAGAAGTGGGAAAGAGTCCCTTTTAACAGGGTGCTTCAAGGGCTGGGAAGACAGTTAGGTCTGGAAGCAGGAAAGAGAATGGAGGACAGCAGAACGTGTCCTTCTTCCACCCTACCTTATGATGGGACAAGGGAGGAAGAAGCTTGGCCAGAAGAGACTTCCTAGACCTGGGCTACACCTTGGACAGGAAAGGACTTTGCTCGATTCCCCAAAGTACATGCTAGAGCAGGGGTCTCCAAATTTTCAAAACAAAGGGCCAATTTACTGTTCTTCAGATTTTAGGGGGCCAGACTTTGGGCATTGGGAGTACAAAATGTTCTAGCATCATTGGGAGTATATAATCCCCCTTCATTGCTGTCATTGGGAGGAATTGTGCCCCATCATTGGTGTCATTGGGTCCCATCGTTGATGTCATTGGTAGTGAAATGTGGCCTTCTTTGGTGCCAGCGAAGGAAATTGTGCCCCAAGGGCCAGATAAAAGCAAGCAAAGGGCCGCATCTGGCCCCCGGGGTCATAGTTTGAAGACCACTGTGCTAGAGGAAGGTAAAGTGGTCTTAGGACCTGGGCCCAAGCACAAACATTTCCCTGTGATGGCATTGATTGCTCTGCCATGCTATGTAGAGCCGTGCCTTGACTAGACTATAATTCTTTCACAATGTTCAGTAAAGCCATTTCAACTAGATTTCAGCCTTGGAGTGTGTTCACTGGTCAGCATCTTAGTATGCAAAGAGAATGAGAGTGTGTTCTGCTGATGTTTCCTGGCTGTCGACCTTGAGAAGGTGCCCAGTGTCTGGAACCCCTAGGAGTGAAAGAACAAAGCACACAGCTTCGGTCGGACTTTGTCCTCCTCAAATACATTAGGGAGAGTTGTTGGGTAAGGTCCTGTATTTTCTACAAGATTAGAGCTACACTAAAGGTTCACTAAGGCCGTGTTTGAGGCAGCCCACCACCTGCCAACACTTGGCGTAGCATAGGCAGGATTAGCTGCCTGCTTTAAGGTCCAGAAAAGGTACACAAGAACTGTACATCCTGTGAGTTATTACCTTCCCATTGGGTAACCAATCAAAAAGAAGGTTGTGCTTAGCTGCTCCTTCCAAGGGAGGGATCTCACCTAAAGGGGAACACCACCTGGCTACATACTTCATCGTCAGTGTCTCTGATATGTGTACACTTATTGTTAGTACTCCCTAATTCCCTATATATGGTTCTAAGCAATTTTGGCTACTTTCAAAAACTTAGCATAATTGTTCTGGTTTTACAAAGAATGTATATTTTGAGTTTTTATTGCAGTGTTTACCTTAAAGTAGTAATAAGCCCTCAAATTTTTTTAGCTTAACACATTGTGCATAAAATAAAATAAATGTTCCCTGGTAAACTTGTTGGTAAAGTTCTTACCTTAGCACTTGCAGTGTACAACTTTCAGTGCTACTGGCTCTTGCTATCTCATTGCTGTTTCCCCAAACTTTCAGTCATCACAGGAAAGAGTTAACAATGGACAAGGCAGTCTAGAGCCGGTCTGTTAGCTTGGAGAAGGGAAGGGTAAGAGGAGTAGAGGAGTGCCTTCCATCCTAGGCTACAGGGCTATTATGTTCAATTGATGCACACAGTGTAGGGATACACAGCTCAAGTCCGTGCATGCAAGGGTGGCTCCAAATCACATTGCAAGAGAGAGGAGCCACCTTGAACCGGGAAACCTACAGCACAGATCATGGCACCAGCCTAAACTGAAGCGGGACATTGGTTAAAGCTTGTAGGAGGAGTTTTCATTCTCTAATGATTGTACTATGAGGTTGCAGAACCGCTGACCCTCTGTCTCGACAGTACCAAATGGCCCTATGCTGGTCACATGCACTTTCCCAAGCAAAAGAAACTCTCTAGCAATACACACCAAACTGAGCAGCTTTCCCCCAAGGCTATGTTATATCTGCAGATGGATTGGGGACTGTGGAAGAAGGGGAGGATCAGAGAAGACTGGATAAAACAGCCTTTTTACACAATGCAGAGGATTAACCCCTTAGGTTCCACAGTGAGTATAACAAGCATGCTTTACTGCATATACAGACTGGTTTTAATGTTGTGGGTTTAGTAACATTTTATGTCAGTTGTTGAAAGTGCTTACAAACTGAGGGTCTAATATCAATTTAAGATAAATTTGAAGTGCTTGCTCATCCATATTTACATTACTGTATAAAATAGGGAAATTTGTATATTACCCACTGGAGGGAGCTCTGTATAGACCCGAGTTCAATCAGAGTCTGCTGTTCAGCTGTTGAGATATGATATCAACCACACAGAGAAAGCCTTGTTTTCATAGAATCAGCTTACAGAATTGTGTGCTTCTTATTTATTATGGAGCAGTCTGCATTGTGATACCAACCTGCCTGAAGACTTTTGGGTGTTGTTAACCTATAACAACATAACTAATAAAGCACCACTGCCATGCCCTCATATGGGTATTTATTTATTGCTAAGGTAATATGGGACTATGGGGCCTATTTATATATTGTGAGTTGCCAACCCAGCCTTGGTCACCTCCTTTGCCTTGCTCTTCCATGTAAAAGGAGCCAGGAGAAGATACTTTTGGCTTGTAGTTTCAATCACCGTGTTACCTCTATCACTTAGGGGATGTCACTAGGGTGAGAATATTCTCCTTGGTTGCCGGGCAGTAAGAGAGGCATGTTTCTTGAAACCACAAGCAGGAAATATTTACATCTACAAACTCTGTCTGCAAAGCAGCTTTAGGACACAAGTACTGTAAGTCAAATCCAAAAAATATCCTAAGGTATCAATGCCATCAAGATTTAATTGCTTCTACAGATCCAACCAAGATCTGGCTTATGCCAATACCATTTGATCTGTCCTTTTAACCATTTTTTACTGTTCTCCCCCAAAAAGCATATTTGGTTTTACTGTAGGCACCTGGTTCTTTCATGCAATTGGTGTAGAGCAGTCTTTCTCAACCATTTTTAACGCAGAGAAAGCCTTGAAATAAATTTTAGGTCTCAAGGAACAAATTGTAAAATGAATTCATTGGGAGAATGCCCCCTTACAGACAACTAAAGAGATCATTGATGCCATGCCACTGGATTAGACCCAGAACTATGCAAGCACTATCAAATGGGAGGTCAATCAGCCACAATCAGTCCTAGCATACTCTGGATGTGCCATAGTGTTCCATGGATCCCTGGTTGAGAATGGTGTAGAGTAATGCCTGGTACACACTATGAGCCTGCTGAGCTGAACAAAAAAAAACTTAGGAGCTCCTGAGAAGGTCTCTGTACTAAGTATGCGATCTCCCAGCTTAGCTATTGTGTTCTGACAGGGGAACTGCCCCCCGCCAGAACACACTAGTCAGCAGATAAGATGGCAATTGGCAGATGTTTTTTTAGAATCCCCATTCTACAGAAGCTGGACATTCGGCCAGCTTCTGTCGGACAAGGTGCTGTATACACAGGCCGAATGTCAGCAGATTTTTGTTGAACTGGCAGATACTGGCTCATATTTAGCCTGTGGGTACAATGCTTGAGAGTGGTGGTTATATTTAAGCAGAATTACCATAAACAGCTTCCAATTCATTTACCACCTATTATGGTATCAGCAACAGTCTGGTCACTATTAGCTCCAGGATGATGCTTTATGAGGAAGCTTCTTTTTGTGTCCCTTCTTGAAGCTCCCACTTAGTACTGAAAGGCATACTTAATGGTACATTAAATAATGGGATGACATCAAGAGGTCAGCATGCAATCCACAGCACACATTCAGCACTTTGTGACAGGTTAGAATAGATGAATAGGCTATAAACAAAAACAATACAATATTTGAATGTTGGGCTCAGATATAGATTAGCTTGAAATTAATAATGGCAGTAAAGTGCAATGGTATTCAACAACCATCAGCAGACGTGTCTGGAACACGTATAAGTGTCTACTTTGTGGCACCATCCCAAAATCTATAACGAAAGTACAACAGCCAAGTGTGCCAACCTGTACCTGGGGGGTGGCAGTGATGGCTGTTTTCATGTGAGGAGGCGTCTGTATACCTTCGCCACATTGATTTGTGACAGAGGTACATAGACGATATCATGATCTTCTGGACAGGATCTGTGAATTTGTTACAGGAGTTTGTTGGATTTCTGAATATAAAACCCTATAATCTGTTTTTCACTCTGACTTGGGAGAGGTCTGAACTTCCATTTCTAGACCTATATATACAGAAAGATGAAGAAAATAGAATAACCACCAAACTATATTGCAAACCTACTGCAGGTAATGTCTTCCTGCATGCACAAAGTGTTCACCCTGGACATGTGATTAGAGGGATCCCCTTCAGACAGTATGCAAGGGCCCGTAGGAACTGCTCTGGTATGGAAACCTTTGAGGTGAAAGCAGCTAAATTGAAACAAAGATTCCTTATAGGTTATAGCAATAAATCATTAAAATGGGTGTACCAACGAGCCAAGGCCAAGGTATCTTCTCCTATTCCAAGGTCCAAAAGAAACCACTCCACCCAAGATTAAGCCGATTGTTACATTCAACAACCAAGCCGAGGATATTAGGAAGATAATGATCAAACACTGGCAGCAGACAATTAAATATTAGGTGAAAAGGTGGACAAAGTCTTTTGGCAAAATAGGTTCATTATAGACTGGCGTTGGAATCCCCCACTGGGAGAATCCAAGATGGTATCTTTGACACTTCTGCTGTCGAATGCCGGATATGAAGTCACTGGATGTGACGTTGGAACGCTGCCATTTTGAGATAGCCCAATGCAGGTGCGGAAGTGTGCCACCACTCCCACACTATTCATGGCAGAACGCTGGGGGAGAGGGGGGCTGGGGGGAGGCACACTTTTGGATATGGCTAGAATATATAAGGGGCAAAAGAGAGAAACAGCAGTCTTCTGCAGGTAATGGTGCAGGTGTGTCAAACGGATATAATAATCAGGACTGGTGAGTTGTATTTCTCCCTATGCCTTATGCTGGATGTCTAGTGATATTGTGTAAATTAGGCACCTTATTACAGATAGGCAAATGAGCTTTGTCCTTCCTCTTGGGGTTGGTGTTTTAAGGTGACTTATAGGCCTGGTGACCACTTTTCTGAACGGTTGATGATTAACAGACGGGGCGCATGTGGATGTGCAGTGGTGGATGAGACCTACTATCCTTGTCTAGTACCCTTTGGAGACAACTTCTATCTGTACTTTGCACAGACATGAGGTAAAACGTATGGGCTAAGGAGAGCATAGACATGGTCTCCTAATAAAGGATATGGTTATATATGTGTTTTTTCTTTTTTACTTTTTGTCTCTATAGAGGATGATATTTCATTGTTACTGCTACATCTACTATCACCTCCCATAATAATAAATGCCTCTGAATAAGAATCCAACCCTTGAATAGACCTGCAGGTGGTAGAGGTAAGTGTCATGGCATTAATAGCGCCCTATTTGGCCCTCCTCTTATAGTTCCCCCCCTGGATCCCTCTCCAGTTTAGGTGGGGATATGTCATCCTAGATTTTTAGTTTTGGTCCTTCCCTTTCCTCCCCTTCCTTCTTCCCTCTTCCCCCTAAACTTTTGTTTCGTAATCGCTGTTTATCAGGTTATCTGATATATATATATATATATATATATATATATATATATATACTATATAAGTTTGTTGATTTTTCTTGTTTGTTGTATTTTATGATTGTATACTTTATATTAATTGCAGTTGTTCTTCAGAAGCGTGGATCCTGAGGAAGCAATTATAGCGAAATGTGTCAGTCCTACATGCTAATTATGTACCTCTATAATATCATTGTTAATTACATGCCAATATGACACCGATAGACCACTTAGAAGCTGTGAAGTTGTTCTCACTTTTAACAGATGAACCAATAAAAATGTATACATTTTAGCACTTGTATTGCATTTAAATACCTTTCATTCCCGTTGTTTGGGCACACATACAATCCCATTTTACTGGAGATAGGACACGACCACCCTGATTTCAGGATGTAACTGTCTAGTCTGGGGCTGTTGTACTTTTGTGAAATGGTATTCACCCATGGGATCTTAGGGAGCTTGGTAAACATTGGTGCATGTCCTCATGTTGGTAAAGAGCTAGTTGACATTCATTCCAGTAAACAAATGAGCAGCCATCAATTATGGCTGGTAAGCTTAACCTCAACTTGTTAAATTTACTTAAAGGCACCATTAATCTTTCAGGCAACACTGCAAAGTCTAATAAGCATTGTTGGAAATTGTACTATGGAGTGTATACTCAGCAAGTTATTCTGGTTGCTATGACCGTGAAACTCGTATTTTATTATGAAAGGTCTACTGACAGATAGCAGCAACAATCCCAAAACATCAATGGCACTGATGTCATTAAGCTGCTGCCAGTTGTTTCTGTTCACAGTGTAGTTCTAAAATGAACTCAGGCTGATATTTTCTTTACTCATGTGAAGGCAGAAAAACGGTTGCAGGATAATGTAATTGGCTTTCACAGTCAGCGGATTAGATTCTGTGATCCGGTGTATGGGGACTTATTTCCCTTACAATGATTTGCTGAGTAGGCAGGGCAACTGTGTATGCATGGAATGCTTGAACAGTGCCTAGGAGGTGATCAGTGCTACAGGCATGCAACCTCAAATGCTTTATAAATGAAAAGACCAATTATAGCTGCAATGTATTCTTTTTGAAAAAAATAATTAGCTGTATAATAATTTCAACTAGTGGAAGTGCCTGAATTTATATTAATTAAAGCCTTTTGTAATACCCTGTACAGCAAGACCGGGAGAGGGAGGCCAACACTTTAACCCATCAGGCTGGGCTGTGGAGCTCATATCCTGAGAGTGAACATGCTGACAAGACATGGATGACCTCATCATTGCACTGTAGTTTCTTCACTGTCCAATCAGCAGGCTTATATCCTGAGAGTGAACATGCTGACAAGACATGGATGACCTCATCATTGCACTGTAGTTTCTTCATTGTCCAATCAGCAGGCTCATATCCTGAGAGTGAACATGCTGACAAAACATGGATGACATCATCATTGCACTGTAGTTTCTTCATTGTCCAATCAGCAGGCTCATATCCTGAGAGTGAACATGTTGACAAGACATGGTTGACGTCATCATTGCACTGTAGTTTCTTCATTGTCCAATCAGCAGGCTAAGAGGAATTTCTTGACCAGGATGTGCTGTTTCTTTAGTGGAGGTTGAGATCCAGGCTATGTCGTTTAGTAGGGTCTCAATATAAGAATGGCTGCACAGAATTACAAAAGCTACATCCATTTAAATGTTGTAATTTGCATCTTGCCAGAAGCTCAGCTTTGAGTGTTGGACTTGCACAGCTTTCACTTTTCAAAAATTAATTTGATTTACTGCTGTATTGTCATTTTAAAATGCAAAAGCTCTTCCTGGGGTTATTTAAACAATGATGGACAGTTATTTAAATATTGAAATGTTAGTAGTCTTTAGCTTTATCCTTACATATACCAACTTAAAGTGAGTAATATTAATATTACATCCTTCTGTATTCCTCTAGCAGTGTACAGAAAATCATTGTAGCCCTAGAATGTATAATATAATCTTTCCTTACTAATTCACATGTCAGAATTGGCACTGAAAAGCTTTTAACGTTCTTTGTGCATAGCTTGGTGCATTCATACGTCATGGTGGGATGACACTGTTTATACAGAAAGGGGATTCCAACAAGCTTATTTCTTCAGCCTGGATATCAAAGATGACATTACTGTATTTGTTCTGTTAAATGGTAAGTAAAACATGCTAGATTATTATTTATTATACAGTATTAGATATGCTATATGTCGTTATCTTTTCTCTGGAAGAAAACTGATTATCCTGGACTTGCACAGGCCCAATTCAATATCTGGATAATTAAACCAGAAGTGATCAGCTAAAGAAATCCAACATACGGGACACCCTTGTTTCATTGAAAATGGCTGACTGGGACTGTCAACCATGGAAACATTATGGTGGAAATTCTATGGATTGAGCAAAGTCTGTCCAAGTACCAAAAGTCTGCTTTTAAATACAGGAAGCGCCAGTAAACCCGAAATTCTTATTGTAGTTAAAAGTTAGCTGAGTCATCTGGCTCCTAACATCACTTTGGCGGTCCAGCCGTGAGATCTCTCTTTGGTAATTCTGGCCTTTTTGCTGCTCACTTTGGAGTTTAGTGCATCCTTATACACCTTTGTATGCTCCCTCTCCTGCTGTTGCTTTTTCTATAAAATATATTGTAGCGCTACCCCCGTAGCTCTATAACCCAGATGCTGCAGCTAACTAGTTTTTCCCCAATAGTGTAGAGGCTGCCCATTCACCTAAGCACAAGTCCACTCACTCTGGCTCCGATAAACAGTCTAGGAGTATGCCTTTTTATAATTTATTGCTTGCCAAACTTGTAACAGGAGAGGGATTGGGGCATGGTATATTCCAAAACGAGGACACTCTTCTCCTTGTGGCAAAACACAGTCTGGTTACTCTGCAAGACTACCCAACTATAGGTAACCAGTGCAGGTTTTTGGGTGCTGCACAGTCAAAGGTGTAAATTAGGGTCTCTTATGCAAATGTTCCTAGCCCAGTTGCCTCCTTCCAGCTTCCTCTGGACACAGTTCAGTGAGTGACATTCTCCTTCCAGACCCAATTCCCTGATAGAGAAATTCTACATCCAGTTTCAGGTTAGCCCCGGGTCCCAGCCCTGCCATAGCCAAGAAGCCAGCAAAACAGCAGCAGTTCAAAAGGTGCTTCGGGGTCAAACAACTTCCTGAAGCAGGCTTGGACTGGCCATAGGAAACACCAGGTATTTGCCTGGTGGGCCAGGGCAGCATGTCTTTGAGGCCCAAAGCAGCTGCGGCAGCTGGAATGCTCCTTGAGCCCACGACGCTCACCAGACCTCTCTGAGGCCAGCTGGCCACCCGTTCAGTTCAACCTTTGGGGCCGTGGGGTGGAAACTACAGGTCAGCTGACCAATGACCATGAAGGAGGATCTGGAGGAGACCCCATGGTCTGATGTTGGGATAGGTGTCACTCTTGATGCCTTCCGCAAACACCATGAACCAGACCGGAGAGAAAGTGAGTGCCAGATTGCTGTTAGAAAAAAAGACAATTTGTGAGTTTAGCTCTTTGGTGTGATGATATAGAACTCTATGTATGATGCTGGCATGCTGCCTTCACTTTACCTTCTGTTATCCTCTGTTCACTATGCGCAGTAACCTCTAGCAACCAGTCAGTGAGCGGTAGTGACATACAGTAACCTCTGGCAACCAATCAGTGAGCAATAATGATGTGCAGTAACCTCTAGCAACCAATCAAAGAGCAGTAACAATGTGCAGTAACCTCTAGTAACCAATCAATGAGCAGTAATGATGTGCTGTAACCTCTAGCAACCAATGATTGAGCGGTAATGATATATTTACATAATTCCAAATGATTGATAAATTACAGTGACTGAAGCAGGCTAAATATAACTACAATACATTGAAATACCGGTAGTTGTCATTATTTGTAATTTGGTTTAAAAAAAAGGGGGCTGCTCAGTTTAAAATGCTTGGACCTATTTTTTGTCCCAGTCTGGGCTTGCCCTGAAGCTCTTGGAACCTTCACTGATGAGAAAAAAGAAGAGCCTCCTCAGGAATCTAGGCTATTTACCACCTCCCGGACCAACTTCTGAGCACACCTCCCCAGGGATTGGACAGGGCATGGTAAATATTTAGACCAGGTATTTGAATTTCTCTCCATAAGCTCTGGAAGCTTCTCCCAGAAGCAGGGGAAATAATCCAAAGCCTGGCTTTTGAAACCATTAACAGACCAGAGCAAGTGATTACTGGTCCCCTGATTATAGAATGAGCCAAGAACTAGATTTACCTAGCATCCTATACTAGGAAGGTGCTAGATCAAAATATAAAATGCAGCAGGCACAGTGGAAACTCTTTATAATGGCCATAGCTGGTGTGCACAGCTAAAAACTCAGAAACTGATATCTTACTGCCTGACAGATATAGGAAACTACCCTAGCATGTGTTAAAAAAAAAATACCACTCTTGTTTGGACTGACTTTTAACCCCCCTGGCGGTATTCCCGAGTGTAGCTTGGGGTAAAGTTTCAGTACCAAAAGCGGTAACCCCGAGCTACACTCGGGCTTACCATGCGGCGCTGCTCTGGGATCCCTCAGTCACTTACCTTGTCCTGCGCTCCCGCGATGTCCCTCCTGCAGTGTCCCCTGTAATGTACTCCGGCGCATGCCGGCATCTATCATCGGGGTTCTGTCCCCAGCAAGCGTCGGGATGTACGGGGGATGGAACGGCGGGAAATTTGAAAATGACATATTGTGACATTCACTCAATACACTAAAATAACATAGTAAAACATTACTGTATCAAACCATTTCACATACATTTTGTCCTGAGTGCTTTGTCCTGTGCCCTGCCTGCATTGCACTGTTCTTTCTGCCTGGAAACTGAGAAATGTCCATGGCGTCCAAAAAGCGTCAAAATCGGTTTTAGACCAGCTAGAGAACAGTGATAGTAAATTAGAACTACTTGCAGAATTGAGTGATGATTCGTGGGGAAATTCATCATCAGACACTGAAAACGATTTTGGGACTTTGCTCAGTGATGTGCGAATTTGGCACTATATTTCAAATTTCAGTGTTTTTGGTTTGATTATATTATTGAAATAAATGTATTATTAGTATATTATTATTTTTTATGATTATTTATTAAATTATAATTTATGATTTCGTGTTTCAAATACCCGGGATGTTTAGTAGACTCTTGTTTGGACAGATTTCAGTGAGTTATTCCTAAAAATTACAGGCCTACAATAAAAAAAATACATATTTCCATGCAAAACAAATGTACCGCTTTGAGCACAGAAATATGGACATAATCAGACCGCTAGGGAGGTTAAAGGGCCATTCTGCCTTTACGGAAAAAAAAATATAACTAATAAAAAAAATATAGCATTACCAAATGCTACACAAGCCATATTGTAATTTATTGTTATTAAAAATTACCTTTCCATTTTACTCTGCAGTGCTGTAATTGTCTGTAAAGTTCAATGCAATATGGCAACCTAGAGGCGTTCTGTACATTTCTGATGTACAGAATGCATCCAAAAATGTGATTTTCTGCATATATGATTGGCTCACTGATTTTCCCAGAAGTCTGCACTGAGGTACAAATCTGATTTTACATACCCTCTGCAATGTGAGTTTAATTTTTATTGAGATACTCCCTTGGCTTGGTTTATACTACTGCAATGCAACTTTGATGAGATTTACAGTGTGATTGCAGTAATGTGCAAAAGTTATAGGCAGGTGTGAAGTAATACTATAAAGTAGGAATGCTTTCAAAAATATATACTTTTAACTGTTTATTTTTAGCAATTTACAAAGTCAAATCAATATTTGGTGTGAATACATTTTGGCTTCAAATTAGCATCAATACAATTTATCAAGCTCTTAAGAAGAAGTGCAAAAAAATGAGGAACATGAAGGACTGTAGACACAGTGGTTTGCCAAGGAAACTTAAAGTGGAGCTCCACCCAAAAGGGGAAGTTCCGCTTTAAGGCCTGCTCCCCCGCTCCTGTTAAAGAAGTAGAAGCTTTTGGGGAGCAGAGTAGAGAGGGTATCCGATTTTTATGGGTACCTACTCCCATTTTCGCTCTGATCGCATGGGCGACCAGAAGCAAAAGTTCTCCTCTCCCCCCTCCTCTCAGTCTTCTGGGACATGTGACAGGTCCCAGAAGACTGCCAGGCCATTCACAGAGTGCTACAGTTAAGCTGCCGGCACCTGGGATAGAACTCTGCTGGAACGAACAGCTGAGGTGAGGACAAAGCTTGAGCGTGGGACAGGTGAGTGGCTGTTTTGTAAAAGTCAGCAGTTACAGTTTTTGTAGCTGCTGACTTTAAATTTTTTTACAGGAAGCTGAAGAACCGCATTAATTCAGCAGATGAAAGACACATCATGCTTACTTTGACATCAGAAGATGTCCAGCAGTGCCATGAGCACAAAACTGGTGGAAACCAGCGAGACCCAGGTACTCCCATCTACTCTACAGAGAAGTCTGGCCAGAAGTGGTCTACATGGAAGAATTGCAGCCAATACCTCCAATGTGGAAACAAGGCTAAGTGACTGAACTATGCACAAACACATAGGAAATGGGGTGCAGAAAAATGGCAGCAGGTGCTCTGATTCATAAGTCAAAATTTGACTGTAGCAGGAGGCAATGTGTTCACTGAAGGGCTGGAGAGCAGTACATAAAGGAGCATCTGCAGGCGACAGTGAAGCATGGTGGAGGTTCCTTACAAGTCTGGAGCTGCATTTCTGGAGTTGAAGATTTGTTCAGGATCAACGGTGTCCTCTGAGAAATACAGGTAGATACTTATCCATTATGCCATACCATCAGGGAGGCGTGTGATTGGCCCCAAATTAATTCAGCAGCAGGACAATGACCGCAAACATACAGCCAAATGTCCTTTAGAACTATCTTCAGTGTGAAGAAGAACAAGGAGTCCTGGAAGTGATGGTTTGGCCCACACACAGCCCTCATCTCAGCATCATTAGTCTGTCTGGGATTACATGAAGAGACTATCTAATGAAAAAAATGCACATTCCCATCTCTTAACACCTATTCAGAGTAACCTGTGTAAGGAAGATCTAAACACTTATTTTCATTTAGCTCAGTTATGTGAACCAGCTCCCCTCTCTCAGCCATCTATGGCTGCAGGGGAGAGGGGGAAGCGCCAACAGTTGAGCTACAGGAGCCTATGGGTGACATTACCACTGCCAGGCATTGTTGAGTGCTGCCTGCTCTCCCCTGCAGCCGGCATTGGCTGACACAGAGGAGATCACATGACTGGACAGAGGAGACCTGAAAATGGGTAAGTATAATGATCTTTCTTACGTAGGTTAGTTAATAGGTGTTAGGAAGGGGGAGTAAGCATTACAAGACCAGTTAGATTTTGCATGGAATTCTACTTTAAAAGCAACAGGTCACGAAGGAAGAGTTTTTCAGTCAGATTTGTAATTACAAGACATAGATAGCATGGGGACGGAAGGCTGAGTGACGACATGGGGTTGTATGGTGCCACTCATATACAGCTGGCAGATTATAGTGCTGATTGGTGGACAACCAGAGTACGGACAGAAGTCAAACATGGTGCTATGCAATTCTCAAGGTACATATTTTTTATGACTGGTTGATATTCATAGAGTAATTCTAGGAGTAGTTTAGGCTTATGTTTATTGTTTACTAGTAGAGAACTGCAGCCAAGGGAAAAAAGAAGTTGAGAATTCTGAGATAATATGTCATAATTCAGTGTTACTATGCCAAATGTTTGTGTTGTTTTCTTAGAATTCTGACATATTGGGGTTGATTTACTAAAACTGGAGAGTGCAAAATTTTCAATTTTTCAATCATCTTTTAACTTCAGCTTGTTCAATTAAGCTTTGACAAAAAAAAAAGCTGGAAGTGGATTGGTTTCTATGCAGAGCTGCACCAGATTTTGCACTCTCCAGTTTTAGTAAATCAACCCCATTAACTTTGAAATCTGTCATATTATCTGAGAACTGTTAGTTTTCCTTTTTGTTTCCTTGGCTCCAGTGTTCTTTTGTATCTTTGGGAATAAAAATGTTCCATGTATTTTAAATACACAATATACTGTACATACGTGCCACTTCTCAGGAATCAACATTGACATTTTTATCCAGCAATGAAAGACTACATTTACTGTAAATCCAAATGCAGGCAATTAATCACTGTTTACATGTCCTTGATAACATTGCTGGGAAGGTTCTGAAAATATGAAGAGATGCTTTTTGTTTCTGCAGCTTTGTGCATCTGGAGTTGCCAAGCTGAGCTGTTAATTTCTTAGAGGATTAGTTTGGTGAACCCGGAGAGGTATTACTCTTTGTTGACATTATTGTTTTATTGAGTAGACTAAACTATGATGTCATGTAAGATATGCCTGAGCTGCTCCAGCCTTCTGGGAATTCAACCTTGGTTGGAGCTGTGTATTATTTTTGAAGATTAGGATAAGATTTCACATTCATTCTGTGGTAGGAAACAACTATTTGTGTGTGGGGAGAAAGACGAAATGCAATGATAATGGGACTCATTCCAGAGAAGAAGTAAACTTGACAGTGTTGGAAAAGTCCAGGAACACAACTGTCAACAAGTTTTGTGTGCATCTCTTAGAAACAAGAGTATGGGATTAAGGAAGCCTCATGACAGCTACTTATCTTGGCTGGACTGGAGTGATTTTCAAGTCAATTGGAGCACTTTTTTCAATGGACTACTATTTTCTATGGCAGGGGATGTAGAAGATAATATGTACACCCTATTAATACAGAAACTATTTTTTTGAATTACAACCTTTTCTTGATCTGTGCAGCCAATCCTTGATTGTATCAATGTTTCCAGGCTATGCGTAGGATACCTACCTGTCCACATCCAGTACAGCACAGTTGTGGGTTGTTGGCTCCTTTATCTGAGCAGCAGGAGGGAATAGGGGGAAGCATTGCATGCTAAATTGGTCTGGCTTTTTCAAGCAGCAACAATGGAAGATCCAGTGCTGCCAAGGATGTGATGCAGGAGCGCCAAACATCATCAACCCTTTAAGAGTTAAGAAAACCCCTTGTGTTGGAGACTGATTGATAGTGGTCTAAATTGAAGTCAAAGTCAAAATAAAATTCTAAAAATGTAATCAAATAGTAACATCCCCATTTCCAACTTGATCCAACCATCATGACCTAGAGTTTGAAGCATTTAAAGGGCAGCCCTGACCCCCACCCAGGGCACTCTGTAACACCCTGATGATAGAGCAAGAACACATGCCAGAGTGCCATAGATATTGCTATAGTAACTACAGAATTTCCTCTGTGGACATTTTCTGGCAGATCAAGACTTTGGAAAGGTAGCCTTCAGATACTAGAGCTTTGTACTTTGTAAACAAAGGGCCACTTTACTATCCTTCAAACTTTAGGGGGGCTGGACTGTGGCCACTGAGAGAAGAAAATGTCCTGGCATCAGTAAGAGTAAACAGTGCATCATCATTGGTAAGAGAGAGTAATAGTTCCTCATCACTGGTATCAATGGCCATTACTCCCACTGCCCCATAATTTGTGTCAGTGGGAGTAATGGTGCCCCATCATTGGTATCAATGGGAGGAATGATGACCCATCATTAGTATCAATGGGAGTAATAGTGCTCCATCATTGGTATCACTAGGTGTACTAGTGTCTCATCATTAGATGACCCATCATTAGTATCAATGGGAGTAATAGTGCTCCATCATTGGTATCACTAGGTGTACTAGTGTCTCATCATTAGATGACCCATCATTAGTATCAATGGGAGTAATAGTGCTCCATCATTGGTATCACTAGGTGTACTAGTGTCTCATCGTTGATATCAGTGAAAGGAATAGTGCCCCATCATTGGTGTCAGTGGGAGGAATAGTGCCCTATTGTCATTGTCAGTGGCAGGGACTATGCCACACTGTTGCTGACATTGGGAGGAATAAGGCACTGAGGGCTGGATAAGAGCAAGCAAAGGAGACTACTGTACTAGAGCATAGCATCCTTAAAGGGACATTGTCATTAGAAAAAAATGTTACAGACAACACAGGAAAGTACAGTTATAATACTTATCAGTACTGCCTCTGTTGCAGCAGTAGCGGGAAGACACAGGCATCAGAGGCAACCAAAGTGTTTAATGCTGAAGGGTCTACCAGTGCTTCTAGCTAAGAAAGATCTAACTCTTCCCATATAAGTATATGAGTTGGTTCACAGTACATGCGCTATGTGTTTAATAACTGAGTCACTAAGCTCTCCTTCTAGCAGTCATACCTATAAGTGTCTATATGTGATATAATAAAAGAAGGACAAGCTTGTAGAATCGTGAAAGTCATAAAAATGATTATAAGGTACATACTGTAATAATAACTAAAATATGTACTCACATGTAATGCACTATAATTTTAAGAGATTCTCTCTCTAGAAAAAAATGTTGCAGGTATAAAGTTCAAACCCCTAGATGAGTCTGCATGTACTTGTAGCAACTTAAAAAACCTGCAGCTATGGCTGAGTGTCAAATGGCACTTGTGGATGGCACCCCAATACATTGCACAGTAGAACACAACACATTGCAATGCAATGGGCTACCGTAATACAATGCATGCTAATGCAACATAATAAAACGCTTAAAGTGATACTAAAGTTCAAAACTTTTTTTATCTTAATGCATTCCTTCCATTAAGGTAAAAAACATTTATTTCTATGTCCTCCCCCTTCCTTGTGTGAAGGGGAAGAGAGGGGAGAAGAGATCCAGATCCTCTTTACACAGGACTCAAACAGCCGCACCAGTGAGGAGGAAGTGGGGATGGAGCTAAGTTCTGCTGTGTGTCTGTGGAGTGCGGCTCCATAGACACACAGTTTGGGAGCAAGCGGACACCCCCCCCCCCATAGCAGCAGTTTGGTATGGGGGCACATAAAGAAGAGTAAGAGCAAGAATTGCTGTCGGGGACCCAAGAAGAGGAGGAACGGGCCACTTTGTGCAATATCACTGCACAGAGCAGGTGAGTATAACATGTTTGTTATTTTAATTACAAAAATTCGACTTTAGTAACACTTTAAGTGTGAATGGGTCCCAGGTTTTAAACCATACTTACCAAGCAGCTTTTGCTGTTTTTAAACAGAATCTCTTTACAAGTTCAGACCATCCTCCTTTGCCCTATTACCTAATTACAATTGTTGTTGCTTATGTAATGCCATCTAGATTTAGCTAGATAGGATTTTTGTTAGTCAAAGGCTGAGTCAGCTTGGTGAGTGAGGTAGTGAGGTTATCTCAGGACAGGCTGGGAGGCTAATGGAGCCCTCCCACCTTGACCAAACCTGGAAGGGAGAGCATTCTGGAAGGGGGGTGGAGTAGGGGAGGAGGCCCAGATCTGTATGTTTGAGGGACCTTGGCCAATCCCCTAGCAGGAGGTTGGGCATGGTAACCAGGGCAACCTTCAAATGTGGCAGAGCCCTACAGTGTCGGGTGCAAAATGGATTGAGGAAGGCAGAAGTGAGGAGCCTGGGAGGGGGCCCAGGGAGGGGAGCCCACCTACAGGCAGGTCGCTGAAAAAGAGGATCTCCTCTGCCTCAACATCTCCTGGGGAGGACAGCCTTTGTAGCAGGGAAGTATCCAGCCCAGCATATAGCCTGAAGGCAGCCACCATCCCACTAAGCTATCAGGAGAGGGCAGTGTGAGTTCTCTTACACCCCCTGGGCCAGATAAGGGGAGAAGGCAGTCATGTGCAAGACCCAACTAGCATCTCCTCTGGGACTGTTCTACACTAACAGCTCTTGGGTTCCAATTGGAGAAGGAATCATCTGGGGTCTGAGTAGGTACACCTAAGAGCCTTTGGTGCTCTTCAAGAAAAGATTATTTGCTAATCCAATTCGCTGTACATAATTGTTAAGGAGTTTTCCTTTAATTCTACAGTTCCTCGGGCATCCCATATACCCCTGGACCCCATCCAAGTTTAACCCCTTAATAAAATCACAAAACCAAGCTCAAGGACTGTTCACTGACTCCAGTGTGCAAATTTGAAAATGCATGTTGCCTGGCTGTGCAGAGTATAGGGGGACCCAAACCAAATCCAGTGGCCCTTGCAAGGGTAGTGCTACACTTACTTACATCTTCATGAAAGCAGTGGACACCCATGGTCTGCAATCTTCTGTTGCCTTGGCCTTGCCTAGGCAGTTAACTTACTATAGACTTGAATGGACCCATACTCCTACACTAGAGATGCTAGGAGTACAGTCCCATTGAAATGTAGGTGATACTACTGTGCAGGCAAGGTCAACACCAGAGAAGATTTCTGGTCACAGGATGCAAATACTGGAGGATACCGCTGTTGTTGTGAAGAGGTAAATAATCAGCCTGGATGGGTGGAGTCCAGGTCAGATTAGGTTGGGAAAGGAAGGGTGGCTCCTTTAAAGAGAATATGTGACCAGACCATTAATTCCAACAAAAATCTTCCCATAAGATTCTATGTGCATTTAACATATTTATACATGATATTTTCTAGGTAAAGCTCCCTTGTGTAGAGATCCATAATCTCTGGAACTATTGATGGGTATCACTATCTTGAATGTGATGGTAGCAGTGCCAGCAAACTCAGAGCTGTCACTCAAATGATATTCTGTACTATTCCCCTTTCCTCCTCCCCTTGCAGCTACATAAAAGACTATGTAAGCATGTGGGGGGAAGAGGAGCTGGGTCGGCACAGACAGGAATTATACAGAACTGAGGTAAATCTGTGCAATAGCTTGATAAAGATGGGTGGGTGCTAACACCTAACACAAAGCTGTTAGAATGTGTGGAAAATATGGAACAAAATGGTGTTGTGCTGCCTTTGCGGTTAAAAATGTGTAAAGTACGAAATTGTTATATTATTTTCGCACCCTCCCGGTGCGGGTTCCCCCTCACTTTCTTCGGTTGCTTCAGGCGAAGTTTATGCGTTTTATCTGGGCCGATAAACACCCCAGAGTCTCTAGAAATACCCTCTTTGCTCATAGACTCCAGGGTGGTCTTGGGGTACCCAATGTAGCTAAGTATTATCAGGCGAGCCAGATTGCCCCGCTGTCTATGTTGCACGCTTCCTCCGATGTTCCTCTCTGGGTCCTGCTGGAACTACCTAATTGTGCCCCTATTGCACTGTCGACACTCCTATGGCTTCCCCCTGCCCTGTGCCCTATGGCGCTGAGTCCGATGTTGCTCCATAGCCTACAAGTCTGGGACTCGGTACGTTACTCCAGTGGCCTGATATCACCCTTTTTGCCCTTGCTTCCAATCGTTAACAACCCTCTTTTCCCACCGAGTCTAGATTGCCCGAGGGCATTTTCTTGGTGGGTGGCTCATGGTTTCTCACAGGTGCAACACTTTTTGATTTTTCGGTCCTTTCCCGCCTGGAATGTCCTTCGGGAGTCTCGGGATGTTCCCCCAGCGGAATTTTTTCGGTACCTTCAATTGCGGCACTGGCTACTTTCGCTGAGAGCCACTTCTGCTTTCCCATATCAGAAATCTGCCTTTGACCGGCTTTGCCAGCAGCACCCGGGCGCCCCGGGCCTTATCTCCCTTCTTTACGCAGCTTTGAACAGACGCTCGTCTCACACTTCTCTTTCATATGTTGTTCAGTGGGAACGCGACCTGGGAGTGGCTGTGGATCCGGAGGACTGGAGTAGGGCCTGGTCACTCATAGCTAAATGTTCATTTAATACGACAACGCTGGAAGCAGCCTACAAGGTATTGTTCCGTTGGTACTGGGTTCCGGCTCGTCTGGCCCAGGCTAACCCTGCCTGTAGTGATCGATGTTTTCGGGGTTGTGGCCATCGTGGCGATGTACTGCATATCTGGTGGTCATGCCCGAGGTTGGTTCGTTTTTGGTCTCGTGTGTTTGGCCTCCTTTTCACTTTGTTCCATCTCTCCATACGCCGGGATGCTCGGTATGCTTTGCTTCATTGCCCCATACCGGGCCTCTTGGCTCGTCAGCAGCGGTTGGCTTCCTATTTGTTTTTATCGGCTACTAGGACAATTGCTCAGGCCTGGAAGAGTCCGTTTGTACATTTCCAGGGGGTGCGGGATCGTATGACTACTATGATGCTCAACGAACAGATGTCGAGTATATGCAACGACTCTCAACATAAATTTTTGAAAGTATGGGAGCCGTGGTTGCAATACGCCTTTCCCACGCTCCCCTCGGCCAGTGTGGGGAGGTAATGGAGTTTGGTATTGGCGCTCGTGGACCCCTGCTCTTTGGTTTTTTTTGTTTTTTGTTTTTTTTTTTCCCTTTCTTTCTCTGCTCTTCTTCTCTCCTTTTCTGTTTGTTTTGATGTGACAGTGGACAACTGTCTTTAGTTGCGATAGTCAGAGTCTTACTGATTGTTAAGCCGCCTGGCAGAGTCTCTAGCAGCCCACCGCACGGACGCTCCCAGGGCACGGGGTCTAAGTCCCAGCCTGCTGTTCACCAGGGCCCCTGATGGTGGGGATGGACTTGGTGCAGACTGAAACCAGGTCGCGACCCCCGAGTGCGTCCTGCGGTGGTAGAGAATACTGACAGGGGAGTGCAGGAACGGAATCTACTTGGAAGAGGCAGACAGATACACAGGTCTGACCCAAACCGGATGGATGGATGGATGGATGGATACGGTATGCGTGGTCAGACAGGCCGGTCGGTATTATGCGGGCAACAAGGTACAGAGGAGCGAGCTAAGAGTGGTCAGGTCACAAGCCAGGTTCAGCAGGGTGCGGGCAAATACAGTACCAGGGATCAGACAGAAGAGTAGTCAGGCAAGCCAGGGGTCAAACAGGAGAGAGCAGGATCAGGAACAAGCAGAGGTCGGCAACGGAGTATACAGCAACACAGGAACAGGATACAGGACACAGGATACAAGACCAAACGGCAACTAACATACCTGTTCCTGCGTTTAAATAGCCCGCCTCCCGCTGTCATTGGTGCCAGGCGCGCGTCCGTGATCCCGAGTGCGCATGCGCGAACCCCGCCGCTGCCATGCGCGGCCAGGTCCTACCGCCCGCCGGGTAGAGAGAGTGGGTGTTCTGCGCATGCGCCGCCCGACGCGATGCCGCAGAACACCTGGATCCTGACATTGCCCCCCCCCTACGGGCAGCCGCCGGATGCCCAACAGTTCTCTCTTGCGTGGGTGGTTGTCAAAAAAATCCCGAATCAATCTAGAGGCATGAATGTTCTGGGAGGGTTCCCATGAGTTCTCCTCTGGACCATACCCTTTCCACTTAATGAGAAACTGGGTCTGACCCCCCCTCTTCCTACAGTCTAGAATTGTCTCAATTTCGAATTCCTCCTCCCCATCAACGTTTATGGCGTCAGGAGGCCTAGATCTCTGGTTCGGGAATGGGTCCGGTGCCGCGGGTTTCAACAGCGATACATGAAATACCGGGTGTATTCTAAAGGATTCCGGGAGTACGAGCTCGTACGCCACTTCGTTAACCTTCCTCTTTACCTGGAATGGGCCCATAAATCTCGGTCCCAATTTCCGCGATGGGCATATCATCCTAAGGTTTGTCGTGGCCAACCAGACCTGGTCCCCTGGGTGTAACATAAGCTCCCCTCTTCTCCTTTTGTCAAAGGCTTTCTTACTGCCCTCCTGGGCCTTCAGGATTGCTTCTTGTAAGACCTTATTGTTTGCAGAAAGGAAGTGCAACATGTCCTGTGTAGCTGGCACCGAACTTTCAGGAATTGTGTCAGGTAAAAAGGTCGGGTGGAAGCCGTAGTTGGCAAAAAATGGGGATTGCTGAGTAGTCGAGTGGCTAGCATTGTTGTAAGCAAATTCGGCCAGTGGTAAAAGAGTTAGCCAATCGTCCTGAAGAAATGATGTGTAACATCGGAGATATTGTTCCAAGGTCTGGTTTGTACGTTCGGTCTGTCCATTGGTCTGTGGGTGATATGCCGAGGAGAGAGATAACTTGATTTCCAAGGTCTCGCATAGTGCTTTCCAAAATTTGGAGGTGAACTGGGCACCCCCCTCGCAATCTTTGGACATGCTGGGCCACCAGAACATACGTTGTAGAAGTTCCAACGTCTTCCGGGTCCCGAAGTGCCCAGCCAGGGGATGGTCATGGCAATGGCCCAAGATCGTGGTGCGAGATTCGTCAGGTACCAAGATTCGTTCTCCTTTCCACCATAATCCGTCTCTATTCTGTAGTGGCACCCCTGGAACCTTTGGAGCCCCTATGGATGCTGCCTGTAGTTGGGAACGTAGCTCAGTCTGTAATGCCAAAAAATTACCAGACGACAGGATGGTGTCAGGTTTGTGGGCCTCCTTTGGGTCTTCGAACATCCGCGAAAGAGCATCTGGTTCGTGTTCTTTGATCCAGGCCTATAAGTGATATGAAACACAAACCGAGAGAAAAAAGGTGCCCACCTAGCCTGTCTTGGTCTCAAGCGCTTCGCCGTTCTCAAATATTCAAGGTTCTTGTGATCCGTAAAAATCAATATCGGGTGCACGGCTCCTTCCAGCAAGTACCTCCACTCCTCCAGCGCTGCCTTGATGGCCAGGAGTTCTCGTCCCCTATGTCATAGTTCTTTTCGGCCGAAGATAGTTTCTTGGAGAAAAATGCTGGGGATGCATCAGTTCCTTGATGCCCTTCCTTTGGGAAAGCACAGCCCCAACCGCGTTTTCGGAAGCATCCACCTCCAAGATGTAGGGTAGTGAAGAATCAGGATGGCTCAATACTGGGGCCTCGGTGAATAACCTCTTTAGGGACTCAAAGGCTTCCTGCGCCTCAGATGTCCACTTGAAACGCACTCCCTGCTTGGTAAGTTGCGTGATGGGGGATACTAGGCCTGAAAAGTTCCTAATGAATTTCCTGTAAAAATTAGCAAAGCCAATGAACCGCTGAACCCCTTTTTTATCTAACGGCACCGGCCATTCCAGAACTGCGGAGATCTTCTGTGGATCCATCGCTATTCCAGTAGTAGAAATAATTAAGCCTAAGAAGGGGATACTGTGCTGCTCAAAACTGCATTTATCTGCCTTTGCGTATAACCCATGCAAACGGAGCCTTTCCAGCACTACCCTGACGTGACCCCTATGCTCCTCCAGAGATGCAGAAAAAATTAAGATATCATCAAGATAGATGACCACAAAAATATCCAAGAAGTCCCTGAACACATCGTTAATGAAGTGCTGGAAGGTGGCGGGGGCGTTACACAGACCGAAGGGCATTACCAGGTACTCAAAGTGCCCGAACCTAGTACGGAAGGCAGTCTTCCACTCATCTCCCTCCCGAATATGGACCAGATTGTAAGCCCCCCTCAAATCCAACTTCGTAAAAACAGATGCAGTCCTGAGTCGCTGAAACAGTTCTGGTACTAAAGGAAGTGGGTAACGGTTCTTTACCGTGATCTTGTTAAGCTCCCTATAGTCCACACAGGGCCTTAAGGATTTATCCTTCTTCTCAACAAAAAAAATACCCGCCCCGGCCGGGGATGTGGAGGGGCGTATGAACCCCTTCTGAAGATTTTCCTCAATATATTCCTTTAGTACCCCTAGTTCTTTTTCTGACAGAGGAAAGATCCGCCCGAAGGGTACCTCAGATCCCGGGAGCAGATCGATTGGACAGTCGTAGGCCCTATGCGGAGGAAGATTGTCAGCTCCCCGCTTACTAAATACGTCAAGGTATTGATGGTAAACTGAAGGGACGAGTTGTGTCAGCTCCATGTCAGTATCTACGCAGAATAGTGTGTGTGGGGCCTCCGGCTCATGTGGACAACAATGCTCTTGGCAGTATGGAGAGCCGAGCCGGAGGGTACCGGCTTTCCAATTAATCTGGGGGTCGTGGGCCCGCAGCCACGGAAGCCCCAGAATAATTGGAAACAGAGGGGAGGAGATAGCATTCAAACACAGGAATTCCCGGTGAGTCTCGGATACAGTCACACAGAGAGGCGGGGTCTCCCGATCCACCACCCCAGACTTGATCCGAGATCCATCGGCTAGGAAAATATTAAACCCACATTCTTTAACCTGTAAGGGAATCTGGAATCGAGCCGTGAAGTCCAGATCCACAAAACAGCTACAGGCCCCGGAATCAATGATCGCTGTTGCCGTCACGACCCTTCCGGGGAGCTGGAATGAAATGGGTACCGCTAAATAATTGACATTGTGACTGGCTGTGGTAGGTGTGGCAGAGTAAACAGAAGTGCACTTACCAGCCTTCACCGGACAGGAACGTACCATGTGGCCAGCTTCCCCACAGTAGAGGCACAGGTTGTTGCGGCGGCGTCTTTGACGCTCTTCAGGTGTTAGGGAGGGACGAGCTAGCCCAACTTGCATTGGTTCCGGCGTATCCGGGGGTTCTGGATTGCGATTCCCAGCAGTGCTACTGACTGGTCCTGGAGCATGGGGAAACATCCAAGCAGGCCTCAGGCCCTGGCCTGACCTCTCCATCCTGCGTTCCCGCAAGCGTTGGTCGATCTGAATAGCCAGGGTCATGAGATTTTCTAGTGTGGCTGGTATGCCTACCCTGGCTAGTTCGTCTTTCAGGGACTCAGACAGGCCTATGCGGAACTGGTTGCGCAAGGCAGCGTCGTTCCATTGCGTGTCTCCCATCCACCGCCTGAACTCACCCGCATACTCTTCTGCAGGCCTACGACCTTGCCTGAGAGACTGAAGGGCCGATTCAGCTGATGCTGCTCGTTCGGGGTCATCGTAAAGGAGGCCCATCGCTTCAAAAAATGCTGCCACAGATTCCAGCTGAGGTGGTTGCTGGATCTCTAATAGTCGATGTGCCCATTCTTGGGGTTCATCCAGTAGCAAAGAAATAATAAACCCCACCTTCACGGTTTCTGTCGCGAACGTACGTGGCTGGAGCCTAAAGTACAACAGGCAGGCATTACGAAATGCTCTGAACTTGGTGCGATTCCCACTGAATCGTTCTGGGACAGGAACATGAGGTTCTGGCATAAGTGTAGGTGTAGGTGCTGCTGGTCCGGCCAGGGTTTCAGTGGTACCACTGGCCGGAGCTGAGGGACTATGATCTTGGGGGGCCGAAATAGTGGTGGTTAGGGTCTGGATCCGACCATCCAGGTGATTATAGCCCTCCTCCAGCGCCCTTACCGCCTGAGTAAGAGCCGCCAGATGCTGGCACATATTTTCCAGGGGGGAAGGTCCTCTTCCAGGTTCCGTCATCTTTTGGCCGTTTGGTACTGTTAAGCCGCCTGGCAGAGTCTCTAGCAGCCCACCGCACGGACGCTCCCAGGGCGCGGGGTCTAAGTCCCAGCCTGCTGTTCACCAGGGCCCCTGATGGTGGGGATGGACTTGGTGCAGACTGAAACCAGGTCGCGACCCCCGAGTGCGTCCTGCGGTGGTAGAGAATACTGACAGGGGAGTGCAGGAACGGAATCTACTTGGAAGAGGCAGACAGATACACAGGTCTGACCCAAACCGGATGGATGGATGGATGGATGGATACGGTATGCGTGGTCAGACAGGCCGGTCGGTATTATGCGGGCAACAAGGTACAGAGGAGCGAGCTAAGAGTGGTCAGGTCACAAGCCAGGTTCAGCAGGGTGCGGGCAAATACAGTACCAGGGATCAGACAGAAGAGTAGTCAGGCAAGCCAGGGGTCAAACAGGAGAGAGCAGGATCAGGAACAAGCAGAGGTCGGCAACGGAGTATACAGCAACACAGGAACAGGATACAGGACACAGGATACAAGACCAAACGGCAACTAACATACCTGTTCCTGCGTTTAAATAGCCCGCCTCCCGCTGTCATTGGTGCCAGGCGCGCGTCCGTGATCCCGAGTGCGCATGCGCGAACCCCGCCGCTGCCATGCGCGGCCAGGTCCTACCGCCCGCCGGGTAGAGAGAGTGGGTGTTCTGCGCATGCGCCGCCCGACGCGATGCCGCAGAACACCTGGATCCTGACACTGATGTTATTGTAACCTATGTGCCATTGATAGCCCCTGCGTGGGCATACGTTTTGCCTTATTGGAATTAGAGCGTTGTCTGCTCTATTATGCCTTTTTTATTGGTGCAATTGATAGCCCCTGCGTGGGTGTGTTTTGTTGCCTCTGTTTTATACTGTTTAAAATTAATAAAAACCATTGAAATACAAAAATGTGTAAAGTACTACCATGCACCTTCCCCACTCAAATAAAAACTGCATACGTTAAAGGACAACCTGTAAATAAATAAGAATGAACTGTTTGTCCATTATAGTCAATATTGTGCAAGTGCTACATTGCACCTCCCCCACTAGATATAAACCTACATCTTACTTATTACATATGATGCCTTAAGGAAATGCAATATGTAAAGTGATCAATACAAAAAAAGCTGATAAATACACAAAATCTGTGCAATGCTAAAAGAATCCACTAATCAATTGTGTAAGTGCTACAGCACACCTCCCCCATTTTTGTGTAAACCTTCTTATGCTAAATGTCCACAATGCCTTAGATGAATACTATATGTAAAACCAAATTTGATAATACAACTAAAGTCAACTGAAGGAGATGTGTCACTGTGCTTGTAATACTACAGTGCACCTCCCTCACTGTGCTTATATATAATTAGATGATACATACATTTAATAAATCAACAAAATCAGAAAAAAACCCCAATATGAACTCAAAATCAACAAATGATCCCCTCAGGACTACAATGTCCCTTCCCCATTAATAAAAGTTCAATACAGTCTCTAGTGATCTTGGTGCTTCAGTGATCGTACTCTTAACTCGAATATTATGGTGATCAATCAGTGCTTCCACTCATGCTCCCCCTTAACAACTGCACTCACTGCAATTTATTGACTCCTTTTTAAAAGCAGGTCAAATGCGTTCAGATAGATCCTCAATCCCTGGTGTGCATTAAAGATATTAATTATTAAAGATATAAAGTATCAAAGTATTGCACTTACAGAATTAAAAACACTAGGCGCTTTAAAGAAGTGATGGAAAAGGAAAGTTACTTGCGTTCCACCACCAATAAACGGAAAACCGGAAGTGATGTAGTTAGCTCCTCCCAACGCGTTACGTCATCATGACGTCATCAGTAACTAGACACTCTCAGAAAAGGAGAGGTCTATGATGTGCAAGGGGGAAGAGGGCTGTGCTAAGGAACTGACTCTATTAGAGTAGACACATTTTTTAGTATGTTCAGAGACATATGGAAATTCAGTAAAAAATAATGTATGTACAGTGGGAAAATAATTATTTGATCCGCTGCAGATTTTGTAAGTTTGCCCACTTACAAAGAAATGAAGGCTCTATTTTTTTATCATAGGTGTATTTTAAATGCTAGAAACAGAATAACAATCAAAAATCCAGAAAAAAACACATGATACAAATGTTATAACTTGAGTTGCAGTTCAGTGAGTAAAATAAGTATTTCATCCCCTACCAACCAACAATAATTCTGGCTCCCACAGACTGGCTATGTGCTCATGTGGTACACAGATTAGTCCTGTCAATTTAAGAAGGTGCTCCTAATGACAACTCATTATGTGTATAAAAGACACCTGTCCACAGGACCTCTTTCTTGGCCACCACTATGGGCAAGACCAAAGTCAAAGGACATCAGGGACAAGATTGTAAAGCTGCACAAAGCTGGAATGAGCTACAAGACCATCAGCAAGAAGCTTGGTGAGAAGGAGACAACTGTTGGAGGGATTATTCGCAAATGGAAGAAATATAAAATAACCATTAATCACCCTTGCTCTGGAGCTCCATGCAAGGTTTCGCCTCATGGGGTAAGGATTATCATGAGAAAAGTGAGGGATCAGCCCAGAGGTGCACGGGAGGAGATTGTGAAAGATCTCAAAGCAGTTGGGGCCACAGTCCCCAAACAAACAATTAGTAACACAATATGCTGCCATGGATTGAAATCCTGCAGCACCTGCAAGGTCCCCCTCCTCAAGAAAGCACATGTAAAGGCCCATCTGAAGTTTGCCAATGAACATCTAATTGATTCAGAGAAAGATTGCGAGAAAGTGCTGTGGTCAGATGAGACCAAAATTGAGCTCTTTGTCATTAACTTGATTCACTGTGTTTGGAGGAAGAAAAATGTGCTTAAGAACACCATCCCTACAGTCAGGCATGGAGGTAGAAACATTAGGCTTTGGGGCTATTTCTCTGCTAAGGGTACAGGCCAACTTTGCCGCATTGAGGGGCCATATATTGTAAAATCTTGGATGAGAACCTTCTCCCCTCAGCCAGAACACTGAATATGGGTCGTGGAAGGGTCTTCCAACATGACAATGACCCAAAACATAAAGCCAAGGCAACAAAGGAATGGCACAAGAAGAAGCACATTGAGGTCATGGAGTGGCCTAGCCAGTCTCCAGACCTTAATCCTATAGAAAATATATGGAGGGAGCTGAAACTTTGATCTGCCAAGCAACAGCCATGAAACCATAAGGATTTAGAGAAGATCTGTAAAGAAGAGTGGACCAAAATCCCTCCTCAGATGTGTGCAAACCTGGTAACCAACTACAAGAAACGTCTTACCTCTGTGCTTGCCAACAAGGGTTTCTCCACCAAGTACAAAGTCATGTTTTGCTTGGGGATCAAATACTTATTTTACTCACTGGATTTTTGGTTGATATTCTGTCTCTATCATTTAAAATACACCCGTTATAAAAATTATAGACCCTTAATTTCTTTGTAGGTGGGCAAACTTACAAAGTCTGCAGGGTATCAATAATTATTTTCCCCACTTTAAAGGAAAACCACTCAGCGAGCCACCGCCTGTACAGACCAGTGGTCCAGTGAGTGCTAGAGGGGCAGAGCAGACTGACAGCCACCACTCTCTGCTCACTGAAGACCAAGAACTGAGCAATCTGCAGTCTCTGATCATTCAGTTCTCAGTCTAGAGGTGGCAGGGGACAGCGATTGGTTTTACAACTAGGTAAATGTTTGTTATTTTTGATTCCCATACTTCTAATTTATTGGCTCCATAATCTATTTTTCATGAAGTTGTTACTTGCTGTGTTTTTCTGCCTCTTTGTAATGTACCCCGTGAACTTCTCAATATACCAGGCAGTTCACATTAGTTGTGGTCATTTGCACTGCTCTATGTACAATACAAATCCCAGAATCCATGATCCATAGTAAATCTTCGGAGCAATCAAGAGAGTGTGACTACATTCCATGTGCAGCCTGGATGTGACATCACCACAAATGGCGGGGTGTAGCTTATGGCTCAGGGTGGCGGCCGGAGACAACTCGGATTCGATGTTGTGTTTGTAATACTGGTGTCAGTGGTTACACATGCAAATGTGAGTTTAATTACATTTTTTATAATAAAGAATTTCAATGGATTTAATGGATGGATACAGCTGCAGATTGTTGCTCCCAGAGTTCATGTGCTACTAGCTGGTTTATAACATTACCAGCCTGGACCTTTGGTGAGTTCATTTAATACATTTGGTGGTGGAAGGGTACTTCTTTGGTGGTGAATACTAAGAAGACACATAGACTAATGGATTTTTTGGTTGACATTATTATATGCAGCGGAATATATACAAATATAGATTTTCCACAATATATTTGTTACAGATATTACTATTGGATTGTTGCTGCATGAATTGGATATTTGATACATGTATTACATGCAGCACTTTCATAATTTAGCATGTAGCACTTTTATAATATTTTGTATGATATTTAAGTTAAGTTCCTTCATTTAGGGTTTGAAATTATTTATTGCACTCCGGCACTTGAAAGTTTGATAAATGTATATTATGCAGGCCATAGATGGGTCAAAAATCAGCCAATTTTTCGTCCGAAAAGAAAATCGGTCGATTTTTGCACTGTTAATGGGTTAATTGGTCGGCTGTTTTTCTGGATTTTGGCACATTGTTTTTATCGGTAAAGTTGGAAAAAATCGGCTGATTTTGCCGATCGGCCAATTTTCACAGCAATGATGGGCAAATCGGCCAATTTTTTTCCAAATTTACCGAAAAAGATCTTTTTACCGATAAAAAATCTGCGCATGAGCCGTGACCTGCAAGAAAAAGAAGAAGAAGAAGAAAAAGAAGAAGTAGAAGAAAAAGAAGAAGAAGAATAAGAATTTCAGTCCGCTATTATATTTGACATGAAAAAGTATTGCGGTTGCAACAATGTATCTATTTGTATCTGAATAAAAACATCTATATCTGCAATGGATACAAATAGATACAATGTTGCAACTGCTATACTTTTTAATGTCAAATATAATAGCGGAGCTCTCTGCAGGGAAAGAAGTAATTAAATGCCGGCCGTAGACGGGACGAAAATCGGCAGATTTTTTTTACCGTTGGTGGTAACGTCGGCCTATTGAACGACCGATTTTTGTTTTTTTACAAAAAAAACGGTCGGTTTTCGACCCATCTATGGCCTGCATTAGAGTTGAGTGAGGATTTAGGTGTGGTGCAGGGCAGAGATATTTATTTCTTTTGCACAATTGTTTCTTTGGCGGATCATCAAAAAGAGGATAGCAGCTTCCCTCTAATATTAGACCCCCCTTTTTTTCACCTGTGGCACAATCTGATATTATTTCTTTTTTACTTTTTGAACTTAGAATATTTACTAGAACAAACTGTTGGCGCTATATAAATCCTGTATAATAATAAAAATAATATCATTTTTTTTTAAGCCAGAGTTTAGTGTCACTTTAACCAGAATATCAAAAGATCAGCAACCCTGACCTCTCCTGCACTCGTCTTCAGAAGGACTTTTCTTTCCATCCAGCCTTACATACTTTGTAAAACTGTTTAACCACATCTTGGCTTGTGAGCATCTTCACTACTCTAAGGCTACAAATTATAGAGCTTTCTGTACAGAGAGCTCCCAGAATCCCTTTCTAAGAATTCATATTGGAAAAAAAAAGCCAGCTTTCTCTAATTGCTGCTGGATTAGACTTGCCCCCGGGTCATGTGTTTGGGTTTTGGGAGCATGCTTCGGCTTGCTTGCCTGATTGCATTTATTTATTTTCCTCCTGCTATGTCTGGTGAGGGCATTTGAATGTGTTTGATGTTATGATCTGGTTCAAATCCCTCTTCCCATTCATATACATGTTCTGATTGTACCATTAACGCACTTGTCTGCAATGCAAATGGTACTTTAATTGGCAAAGTAGACATTTAGGCTAGGTTCACGTCTATGCAGGTTGCGGTTGATGCATTTTTCCACCATGTTTTCTGGTGCATTTTTCATTTTTGAACACACATTTTTGATGCATTTTTCATTTTTTTGGACTAATAGGAAAGTATGACAGTTCTGTTCACTTAGTGCGACTTTGATGCGACTCTACACTCTCTGACACTCAGGTAGCATCAAACTCACATCAAAGCTGCACTACATGAACAGAATTGTCATACTTTGCTATTAGCAAAAAAACCCCCAAAAAACAAGAATTCAACACTTGTGTTTTTGGTGTGGGTTCTTTGAAGACACAATCTGCTGTGGGGAAAAAGTTCCTGACCTTTTCCAAAAAATGCACAGGCTCAAAATGCACAGATGTGAACTAGTTCCATAGGAAGCCATTTTAAATGAACTTTAGTGTGTATCTGCAAAACACAAAACGCACTTAAAAAACATATAGGTGTGAACCAACCTTTAACCTGTGCAGATTTTTAGATGCATATCCAAAAAACACATAGGCTCAAAACCAGGGGTGGACTGACAACTCATGGGGCAATAGGGGATCATGGGGCCCCTGTGTCCTTGCCCAAACTCAAAAAACCGTATGAAGAAGGTACCAGGGGCATCTCATGGGGCCCCCTACTTACCCCGGGCCCTCGGGCAGTGCCCGAATTTCCAAATCGTCAGTCCGTCCCTGGTCTCCCTTATATTGTAACGTGCTGTGCAAACTGTTGGTGCTATATAAATCCTGTATAATAATTAGGAAAATAAACATGCATGGGGGTGAATAGCTACTGTACTAGACATTTTGTTAAAAAGGAAAGGAAAACCATCTCTAATTTAAAGTGAAGGAAGGTTAAACCAGAGTGTGACTGATCCTTTGAGGCATGATAAAAGTTGTAGGCAGGGGCGGACTGACCATTTGGAAACTCGGGCACTGCCCGAGGGCCCGGGGTCAGTAGGGGGCCCCATGAGATGCCCCTGGTACCTTTTTCATAGGCTTTTTTGAGTTTGGGCAAGGACACAGGGGCCCCATGATCCCCTATTGCTCGGGGGGCCCCATGAGTTGTCAGTCCCCTGGTTGTAGGTTATGTAGACCAATATGTAGATATCTCTGCGTGTTTCAAAGAAAAACCCACAGGAACAAAACTGTTCTAGATCTAAGCCCTCCTAGATAACAAACAATGATTGCTATTGCTTGACTCTTCAGAACCTACACTGCAAGTTGAAAAAAAAAAACAAAAAAAAAAGACAAAAACATTCAGCTCACTTTGTCTGTCTGGAGAAAGAATTGTCACCAGACTGGAGCAAATTGCTTTGCTATTTACATTATGCAAATGTGCTAATCATTGCACTAATCAGCCTCAGTAAATTACCACTTAAATTTACTTACAAGTAATTGCATGCAGTAAAGTTGAAAGACTGAACAGAAAATTACACTTAAGTCTGCTGACTGTTCCTAACCCCTTGTAAAAACAGTAACATCCAAAGTTATTTCTGGTTTAGCATAGCTGTCAATGGCTCAAAATCTAAACAAATAACTATAGGTTACAGATGAAAGCTACCAGTGATCTAGAAAAGTCAGAATGTCCACTCTGCTTACATAAATCTGAGTTTTATAAAAGTACCATTAAACCCAAAAATAAAAATATAGTATATTGCAGCTTAATGATCCTTAAAAGTGGTGGCTGCATTAGTTCCCTTTTAGCCTTTTTCTATTTCCACCTGTTGATCTGGGAATATTTAGATCCCTAATTGCTGACTGCAGAGGCCAAAAGCGTAAACCCATGACTTCCCCTGCAGAATTATTATCTGATCTGCCTGTGGCCTCTGGGACTTTTGCCACAGAGCCGCTGTCTGATGCTGAGTCTCCAAAATCCTTAACAGAATATATTGTCCCCGAGGAGTCACGGGCTGCTGCCATTACTCCCAGGCTTAAAGGGACCAACTTGGCTTATATTGCAGGATTTTGAAAATGGAAGACCAGCCTGCAACTTTTACCAGTGCTGCTACCTGTCTTGGATCCCTTAGAGGCCCTAAGACTACTAGGACCTTTCCGGTGCATCCCCCAGTCCCAGACATCCTTTAATAAGCTGTTTACAACCTCCCAAATGTTTATCAGCCCTATACTTGTTTGAGAATACTTTATAAAAAGTGGGCTGTTCCTGCCATGGATATGGCGGTATCCTGTCTCAATAAAGTACTTAAGATCTCTGTGGAGGACGATTTTAGGAATGTTAGAGAATTTTTTTAAATCTTGTTTGTTTGTCTGACTCCCAACATGCCATGTGCATGATGCTAGTCCAGAGGTGGACTGACCATTTGGAAACTCGGGCACTGCCCGAGGGCCCGGGGTCAGTAGGGGCCCCATGAGATGCCCCTGGTACCTTTTTCATAGGCTTTTTTGAGTTTGGGCAAGGACACAGAGGCCCCATGATCCCCTGTTGCCCGGGGGCCCCATGAGTTGTCAGTCCGCCCCTGCCTGGTACCTTTTTCATAGGCTTTTTTGAGTTTGGGCAAGGACACAGGGGACCCATGATCCCCTATTGCCTGGGGGCCCCATGAGTTGTCAGTCCGCCCCTGTGCTAGTCTGTCAAACTTTGTTGGACTGGACTAGGACCACAAAGGGATCCTTTTTCCTTGCAAACTGATCCTGTTTATGGAGCATTTAGAACTCATGTCACAACCCTATGCTACTGTGTGGATGGGTTAGCAGATGCTTCATACTTACAGTGTGAATTGTAAAGCCCAGGTATTGAGGGACAATGATTTCCACAATGCTAACATTCAAGTAGTTCACTGTTAGCAAGGTCTACCACCGCACATGAAAGACATCCTTTGCTTGATGTGAAGAAAAAAACTTTTATTCCAGAAGAAAGTTAAGCTGGCCACAGCAAGAACCAGCTGAATTTTGATCCATCTATAAGCAGGCTGGTTGTACTAAAGTCGATCCATCAATCAACTTCAGATCAACCAGCCTGTCTGTTTTTTTTTTTACCCGATCACTGCTATGGCTGTCAGCGGTGATCATTGTATTCTGCCAGTGGCAGAACACAATAGAGCTGTGGGAAGGATTCCCCCAGTAACACTGACTGTGTTGATGGGGGAATCAAACTATTTTCTTTCCTTTATCCCATGGTTGAAGGAACGAGAATTGCATAATGTAAGGCCTCCTTTAGTGGGATGAATCCTGACCTTTTTGCAGTCAGTCCTGGATAAGTATTTGGCCCAAGTGTCAGATCTTAGCACCTGTGATCTTATGGAGATCGATAGCTTCCCATTATTTGATTTTGTACAGGTCTTCTGTACCACTGTGTGCTCACCCATCACTCCATGAGATTTAGATTTGTTACTCTCTGTATTAAAAAAAAATATTTTTGAACCTATAGGGGAAATTTCCCTTTCCAGTTAGAAGTTGCTTTCCTGTAAAGAACCATTTCTGGTCTTACTCAGGGCCAAGGTGGTGTTGAGGCCTAAACCCCCTTCCTTTCTAAGGTGTTTTTGGCCTTTTAACTCATCCAGGACATTGCTCTTACAACACTGTGTCCAGCCCCAGTTCATCCAGAGATCTCTCATCATTGTCTGGGTGTAGTTCATGCTGTCTACCTCACAGCCTATACTTCCAGACTGATTCTCTCCTTGTCACCCCTGTTGTAAAAGGCTTTCCTTTCCATCATTTAACAGTGCCTCAGACAGAACATCATCCAAAGTAATTGCTTTAAAGATTAAGTTCCACCTTTCTGTGCCTAGATGCACTCTACTAGATCTGTAAGTGCTTCTTGGGCAACTGTGTTCCAGATTTGCATGCTGCCATCTGATCCTCTCTTACCCTGAGGATCCCCGACAGCTGGCAGTCTGATCCTTTTCTCTCCCGCACTGGAATGTGGGCAGGCACTCCTATCAGTATCCATATCTTCATAATGTTTCTGCTGGTCCCGCACTGTACATGAAAATGTTGCCGAGAAGGATGATGACAAGACCAGTCTGAGAAGGGCAAAAAGAGAGGGTCTGGGAGACAGATCATCACAACCATAATTTGAAGGGAGAAAAATTGCATGACTGTGGATCGTAACCCTGGGAAACTTGGGGTGCCACTCCAGACAACCATCCTTGAACTCCAGTGACTTCTACTCAAGGGTGCAGGTGGCTAAGGAGCCCATTCATCAGCTCTGTAGTATACACTGGAAAGGTGAACTCCATGATTGAGTCCTGTGGGCGGGACAAAATGCATTGGGGGCATGTCCTGGGTGGAGTCAGGCTGAAGCCATCTTGTTGATTCACCTTTCGGGCCGGGTTGGTGTGTGGCAGTGCTTTTGCATTCCGATTCCCCCATCCACACATTTGATGCTAAATAAATCAATAGAAAAAGCGTCACACTGTATAACAATAATAAACTGTGTGTTAGCAGCAAAATGCAACCAAAAAAAAAAATTTTTAAATATAAGAAATTAATTTGGCAAAGTGAACAATATCTAATAAGGGCATGCGCTAAATAAAAATATATATCACCATATAATTAAGTGTCCATAATAAATCTGTGCAAGTCCAAAACAAACTCAAAATATCCTCTGTGAATTCATAACACTGTGAATAATCCACCACCAAATGAATTAGATGGGCTCACAAGAGCGAAATGCTGATCAAATTATAGACCAGCAATAGCGCTTGTATTCTGGGAGCGATGGGTAAACGATATCCAGGTATTAGATGTTGTAATTTTCAATAATAATCATGTCCAGGTGATCAATAATGGTAATCGGCATAAAGGACAGCATATCACTACCACAAGCAATGCTCTGCAGCCAAAGATCTCATGATGAATCTCTCCATTAACTCCGTATCTCCATATATGCATGAGTCACACTCAGGGACAAAGGAAAAGACCGCTCCTTGATGACATTGTGGTGACGAAATGCGTTGGGCGTGGCCTACTCAATGTTGACGTCAGGACGCCCTTTTCCCAGTGTGTGTCGGAGGTGATCCGCGGTGAGCGGGGGCTGTCCACTACTTCAGTGCTGTGCATTGCTGGTTAAGCTGGTGTCTGTCTGGACACCTCTTTTGTGAGTTGTTTGATATTTTAATAAATATATATGTGTTTTAAACGTACTGCACCATTATGTCTTTTCCTTTCTCCCTGAGTGTGACTCATGCATATATGGAGATACGGAGTTAATGGAGAGATTCGTCATGAGATCTTTGGCTGCAGAGCATTGCTTCTGGTAGTTATATGCTGTCCTTTATGCCGATTACCATTATTGATCACCTGGACGTGATTATTATTGAAAATTACTACATCTAATACCTGGATATTGTTTACCCATCGCTCCCAGAGCACAAGCGCTATTGCTGGTCTATAATTTGATCAGCATTTAGCTCTGGTGAGTCCATCTAATTCATTTGGTGGTGGATTTTTCACAGTGTTATGAATTCACAGAGGATATTTTGAGTTTGTTTTGGACTTGCACAGATTTATTATGGACACTTAATTATATGGTGATATATATTTTTATTTAGCGCCCGCCCTTATTAGATATTGTACACATTTGATGCTATTGTGTTCTGATGGTGGGAAAACTTCCCCACCATCAGAATACACTGATCAGTGTTGCTGGTTATAGCTGGCGGCATTGATTGTTCGGGAAAAACCCAAAGGGCTGGTTGTACAGAAGTACGTCAGTAGACTGACTTCTGTTTAACCAGACTGCCCATACATTGATCGAAATTTGACCAGTCCCCACTGAATTTTGATCCATGTATGGCCGACTTTAGAAGAAACAAGCCATCTTGAGCTGGGTGAGAGGGGACAAATTTGATCATGTTGTAACCGCTCTGAGTAATTCTTTAAGTAGGGACTTCAAGCAGGAATGTAGATTCCCGGTTTCCCACAGCAGAAACTGTTTAATGGCCAAGTAGAGCAAGGTTTCTCTAATTCTCAACCCACCATGAGGTTAGGGTCAGCTGCCTTGCAAATGTATAATTTTTAACAAGATGTATACTGCTTCTTTAAATACAAAATTTCGCTTTTTGTTCCTCTCTAACCACCTGTTGTATGAAGGGCTTCTGTTCACTGTCCTAATATAATTCGTAAACTTTGTTTATTTTTTTATGTTAGTGGGACAGCGCTATTACCCAATAACAGCACTTCTAACTTTTTATCACAAAATGCTGTGCATTTAAGCCTGCGTAACTGGTTCCCATCTCAATATTCCTTTTATGCCATTCCAAAATCTTCATTTTTTTTTTTTCCCCCTCTGAGACCACCCTGCAAGTGGAGGTGACATCACACGCAGTTGAAAGGCTGTGCCTGCGTTTGTGGGAACTTGTATGCAGTTGAGGAGTGCACATTAAAAGCACAGGTTCTCTGCTATGAGCATGTCACAGCCAGCTGGATCACAGGCCTCCAGGGCTTGCAGAAAAAGAATAATTCCCTTTTGAAATTCTCCTTCCGAATCAAGGTGGAAACTAAGATGAAAGCACTGTGACTATTGGCAGTGCATTTACAGGCCATTGTCTAGCAGGCTGATAGTTATCACTTGTAGCTGGCGTTTTTTTTTTCAGCTAATCCACTTAAATGTTATTGGACTTTGCATCTGAGCTAAATTTAATGCTTTTGTAATTGCTGTCCCTTGTTTAAATGCTCACCTTAGAAAGGGCTACTTTATTTTAAATCACAATGAGTTCAATTACTTGTCTGATTGCTATGTCTATATGCAAATGGTGAGAATGGCCCACTTACCCCTCCAGGGGATATCACTTTATCTAGGAAAGAATATGGGCCTTGTTACATTTGAATCTGAAAGAATGTTTCTCAGTAAAAGGGTGAGCTCAACATTCTTAATTTGAGTGATTAGGCAGATAAGTGACTACTTTTTTCTTTAGGATCACTGAAGTAAGCTACTATATTTTGATTTCATGACTGTCAGTGGATTGTCTCAGACTGAATACTACAGTACAGGACCAGCTTACATTCAAGCTTCAGTGGCGGGTCTGAATTTGTTAGCTGTGAGAAACTTGCTAGTATTGAATTTTTTTTTTATTTTAATTTTTTTTTACATTAGGCTTTTTGTATTTTGGAGACGGCTAGGAGCTTGCAATGGATGTCACACATAGAGAGTAGCTTGAGCATCCTCCAAACTCATCTCTAACACTATGTCAGAACCCCCGCTTTTTAGTACTCCATTGGGGTTCCGTGGGTTATGGGGTAGGGAATGACCTGGACTGCAGCTCACTGGAGTACAAAAATGCAGGAGTTCAGGGTTCAGGTTAGAGATGAGCTTGGAAGATGCCTGAGCTCATCTTTGATCACATGTAGGGGTTCCTAGATCACTAAATAATGACCAAATCCAGGGAGTTCTCCCTCTATGTAATCCAAGGATTAAAGTGTTTGTTAGGGCAAATTTAAAAAAAACCCTTGCAGTACATCTTTGCATTGCATGCACATTTCCAATTGCCTTTAAAGGCCTTGAAATATATGTGTTGATGTGCAAGAAATGTGCTGTTGTGCGCTGACTACACACAGAATTTTTGGGCTAAATGGTGTCAGCCCTGCCCAGTAAATGGTGCCAGCCCTGTCCAGTAAGCTCATTGATCCCACCCTCTCCTTATTCTCCACAACATAAATACTAATTGTTTTGTAGCCCCAATGCAAGAACTGGAAGGGCTAATCAGCAAGTATTTATTGCACTTCTTTAACAGATATAACTAAACACTTTTAAAGGTATATTTAACAGAGAATAAGGGAGAAAATTGTTAGGGTTTACATGTGCCTTATATCACAAAGTCATTAAGTATATAAAGCTTGCTAGGTCCATCATACTATCCATACTTATCTCCTTTCCTTTACTCATATTGCACACTGTCGTACCTAACCCCCCCGCACTACTCTCCCGCACATACTGCCTGCTGTTGTACCCTCCACACTCTTCTCTTGTACATACTGCCCACTGTTATACCTTCAACACTCCTGTTCTAGAAATACCACCCTGTCATATGTTTAACACGTGCCCCATGCATATACTACCCCCTGCCATACCCCCTGTCAATCATCACATACTGCCCACTGTTATAAACTACATACTGCTTTCCTGCACCTGCTGACCACTATCATATATTTCATTTACCTCTATTAAATATACTGCCCACTGTCATACCCTCTGCTTTCCTGTACATACTACTTAAAGTCATACCCTCTGTACTCCTTTTCTGCACATACTGCCCACTATCATACCCTCTGTACTCCTCTCCTACACATATTGCTCACTATTATACCCTCTGCACTCCTCTCCTGCACATACCACCCTCTATCATACCCTCCACACTCCTTTCCTATACATACTGCCCACTATCATACCCTCTGTACTCCTCTCCTACACATATTGCTCACTATTATACCCTCTGCACTCCTCTCCTGCACATACCGCCCACTATCATACCTTCCACACTCCTAAACATACTGTCCACTATCATACCCTTTGCACTCCTCTCCTGCACATACTGCCCACTATCATACCCTCCACACTCCTCTCCTATACATACTGCTCACTATCATACCCTCTGCAATCCTCTCCTGCACATACTGCCCACTTTCACACACTCTGTACTCCTCTCCTACACATACTGCCCACTATAACACACTCTGTACTCCTTTCCTACACATACTGCCCACTATCACACACTCTGTACTGCTCTCCTACACATACTGCCCACTATCATACCCTCTGTATTCCTCTCCTACACATACTGCCCACTATCATACCCTCTGTACTCCTCTCATGCACACACTTTCTACTATCGTACCCTCTGCTCTCCTCTCCTACACATCACTCCTTTTCTACACATACTTTCCACTATCATACCCTCCACAATCCTTTCCTATACATATTGTCCATTATCATACCATCTGCACTCCTCTCCTCCACTTACTGCCCACTTTCATACCCTATGCACTCCTATCAGGGGCGGACTGACCATTTGGAAACTCGGGGCACTGCCGAGGGCCCGGGGTCAGTAGGGGGCCCCATGAGATGCCCCTGGTACCTTTTTCATAGGCTTTTTTGAGTTTGGGCAAGGACACAGGGGCCCCATGATCCCCTATTGCCCGGGGGCCCCATGAGTTGTCAGTCCGCCTCTGACTCCTACTCTTCACATACTTCTTCCTGACACATCAACAATCATGCCATGGTCAAAATAAGTGAAATGACATTTTTCCTCATTCTGCTGGCTGATGTAAAAGCACACACCAAGGCTTCTGTACTATATCTTCATATTTGTATTAATTGCACCGCTGACACATGACTGGCCTATAAGACAACTGCATAAACAGGTGTACAGACGTTCCTCATAAATTGCTTGGTGAGTGTATTATTAGCATAACAGAACATTTTAACTGTCATTACAGGATCTGCAGAAAAAAAGAAAATGCCAACACAACTTTCAGTTACAGGAAGCAACACCCAAGGGCATATCTTAAGTTTTCTTGATGCTATATATCATTTAGTGTTTTTTTTTCCTTTTGGCTATTGGTGTTTTATACTGTGTTAGCTATGTGTGGTTCTTGCTTTTCCAAAGTTGCAAGACTCTCTGCAGCTTTGGGTATATGCATCCATCGTATGTCTCTGTGTAAGCCTTTCACTGGTGCACTGGTAGTAGTAAGTGAAGAGGTTTGTTGTATAATTTAATAGGTGTCCAGGTGATGGGGGGCAAATATCCTTAGGTCCTTCTAGTGTCCATCCTTAAATTGATATTCAAGGCTAAATTAAAAAAAAGAACATAAAAAAGAGCTTATACTTATCTGCTCTATGCAACAATATTGTGCAGAGGGTCTCATACCTTCTCTTCTGAGGTCCCCCGCAGGCTTCTTACTGCTCCGGGTGCTTCTTAGCAGGCTTTGGGAAGAGGCAGGTACGTTTTTAAAAGGGGGGGGGGGGATGATCGTTAGTGGGGTGTTTAGTACCCTAAGGCAGGGAATGCAGGGAAAAGTAAAAAAAAAAGAAAAGTTTGACTTTAGAACCACTTTATTGAGAAATGAACTTGAGGTGGAAGGGACATGTGTGCAGACATTGAGGTTCATTTACTACAACTGGAGAGTGCAAACTTAGGTACAATTCTGCATAGGAACCAATCAGCTTCCAGGTTTTATTGCCAAAGCCTTATTGAACAAGCTGAAGTTAGAAACTGATTGGTTACCATATAGAGCTGTACCAGATTTTGCACTTTTCAGTTTTAGTAAATCAAACCCAGGTATGGGTTTCCAAGAGGGATTGCAAGAAATCTGGAAGCAGTTTCTAAACTGTATCTAAAAACCCAAATGAACATTTTAATATTTTGCAGCCTACCAATACCTAGATATTTGAGCTAAGAACCTTTTTCAGCAAGTTTAGAAAAGCTGATGATCTTGTCAGAAATGCAATGTCCTTGTCATTTCCTGTGAACCGTAAAGAAAGCACAAACAACATTACCTTTATTTGTGTAAACTACTAGTCCCATCAATCCACCATGGAAAAGCAGACAAGTTTATATTGGTTTTAAAGGCTCAAGGTTTTTTACCTTCATGTATTCTATGCATGAAGGTAAAAAAAGCCTTCTATGTGCAGTGGCCCCCAGACCCTAACCCCCAAACCTTACCTGAGCCCCCCTCCAATCCAGCGACATTCTCGACAGCCTCTGCAGTCTGGGGACTCATTCATCTCATTGGCTGAGACTGCTGTCAATCACAGCCAGTGAGCCAATGAAGAGAGGGTGGGGAGAGCCTTAGGCTGGCCATACATTATACAATTATACAATTTTCTTGAGGTTTTTGCTTTAGATTTACCAAAAACCATATAATATGAGGTCAAACCTAAATAACACTTTCAATTGTATCCAATTAGATAGGCCCTTGGACTACATAATTGAAGGTAAATCTAAAGAAAATTGGGCAGAAATTAGACAGAAATTTGTAAGAAAATTGTATAGTGTATGGCCAGCCTAAGCCAACATTACTTTTAAAAATGCGAAAGTCAAATATGGCGTTTCTGCATGTTGAGAGTTTGGAACTTTCTGACCAAGAATCATAGATACCTATCATTAGACAGGCTTTCAAGTTACCAGCCATTAAATCTGAGGTGCTATGCCATGTGTTTGCTATTGTGCAGGATGTGCACAATCTATAGAGGTTTTATATACAGTGGGGATCGAAAGTTTGGGCACCCCAGCTAAAAATTTGTGTTTATGTGCATAAAGAAGCCAAGGAAAGATGGAAAAATCTCCAAAAGGCATCAAATTACAGATTAGACATTCTTATAATATGTCAACAAAAGTTAGATTTTATTTCCATCATTTACACTTTCAAAATAACAGAAAACAAAAAAATGGCGTCTGCAAAAGTTTGGGCACCCTGCAGAATTTATAGCATGCACTGCCCCCTTTGCCAAGCTGAGACCTGCCAGTGTCATGGATTGTTCTCAATCATCGTCTGGGAAGACCAGGTGATGTCAATCTCAAAGGTTTTAAATGCCCAGACTCATCTGACCTTGCCCCAACAATCAGCACCATGGGTTCTTCTAAGCAGTTGTCTAGAAAACTGAAACTGAAAATAGTTGACGCTCACAAAGCTGGAGAAGGCTATAAGAAGATAGCAAAGCGTTTTCAGATGTCAATATCCTCTGTTCGGAATGTAATTAAGAAATGGCAGTCATCAGGAACAGTGGAAGTTAAAGCAAGATCTGGAAGACCAAGAAAAATATCAGACAGAACAGCTCGCAGGATTGTGAGAAAAACAATTCAAAACCCACGTTTGACTGCACGATCCCTCCAGAAAGATCTGGCAGACACTGGAGTTGTGGTACACTATTCCACTATAAAGAGATACTTGTACAAATATGGTCTTCATGGAAGAGTCATCAGAAGAAAACCTCTTCTACGTCCTCACCACAAAAATCATCATTTGAACTTTGCAAATGAACATATAGACAAGCCTGATGCATTTTGGAAACAAGTTCTGTGGACCGATGAGGTTAAAATTGAACTTTTTGGCCGGAATGAGCAAAGGTACGTTTGGAGAAGAAGGGGCACAGAATTTAATGAAAAGAACCTCTGTCCAACTGTTAAGCATGGGGTTGGATCAATCATGCTTTGGGGTTGTATTGCAGCCAGTGGCACAGGGAACATCTCACGAGTAGAAGGAAAAATGGATTCAATAAAATTTCAGCAAATTTTGGATGGTAACTTGATGCCATCTGTGAAAAAGCTGAAGTTAAAGAGAGGATGGCTTCTACAAATGGATAATGATCCTAAACACACCTCGAAATCCACGGGGGATTACATCAAGAGGCGTAAACTGAAGGTTTTGCCATGGCCTTCACAATCTCCTGACCTCAACATAATTGAAAATCTATGGATAGACCTTAAAAGAGCAGTGCGTGACAGACAGCCCAGAAATCTCAAAGAACTGGAAGACTTTTGTAAGGAAGAATGGGCAAAGATACCTCAAACAAGAATTGAAAGACTCTTGGCTGGCTACAAAAAGCGTTTACAAGCTGTGATACTTGCCAAAGGGGGCAGTACAAGATATTAACTCTGCAGGGTGCCCAAACTTTTGCAGACGCCATTTTTTTGTTTTCTGTTATTTTGAAAGTGTAAATGATGGAAATAAAATCTAACTTTTGTTGACATATTATAAGAATGTCTAATCTGTAATTTGATGCCTTTTGGAGATTTTTCCATCTTTCCTTGGGTTCTTTATGCACATTAATACAAATTTTTAGCTGGGGTGCCCAAACTTTCGATCCCCACTGTATATATATTTTATTATTATTATTATTATTATACAGTATTTATATAGCGCCAACAGTTTGCTCAGCGCTGTACATTACAATGGGAGACAGTACAACAGACAGTACAGTAACAATACAGTGCAATACACGAGGGGTTTGAGGTCCCTGCTCCTTGGAGCTTACAATCTAGGAGGGAGGGGATAGTGGAACAGCAGGAAATAGCTGTGGGGGGTGGAGTGGTAGGAAGAGTGGAGGAGAACGGCAATTAGGTGAGGGCGGGGTAGGCTTCCCTGAAGAGATGGGTTTTCAGGGTGCGCCTAAAGGTGAGGAGGGTAGGTGACAGTCTGATGAATTGGGGTAGTGAGTTCCAGAGGATGGGGGAAGCTCTGGAGAAGTCCTGGAGACGGGCACAGGAGGAGGAGACCAGGGAACTAGATATACAGTTGCAAGAAAAAGTATGTGAACCCCTTGGGATTACGTGGAGTTTTGCATGAATTGGGCATAAAATGTGCTCTGAACGTCATCTAAGTCACAACAATAGAAGAACACAGTCTGCTGAACATAATACTACACAAACATTAGATGTTGCCATGGTTTAATTGCACATAACAATCACAGTGCAGGGAGGAAAAAGTATGTGAACCTTTGGAATTAATAACTGGTTGACCCTCGTTTGGCAGCAATAACCTCAACCAAACGTTTCCTGTAGTTGCAGATCAGACCTGCACAACGATCTGGAGTAATTTTGGACCACTACTCTTCACAAAACTGTTTCAGTGTAGCAATATTCTTGGGATGTCTGGTGTGAATCGCTCTCTTAAGGTCATGCCACAGTATTTCAATCGAGTTGAGGTCAGGACTCTGACTGGGCCACTCCAGAAGGCGTATTCTGTGCTGTTGCAGCCATTGTTTTGTTGAATTACTTGTATGCTTTGGGTCATTGTCCTGTTGCATCACCCATCCTTTGCGGAGCTTCAGTTGGCAGACAGATGTTTGTACGTTTTCCTGCAAAATGTCTTGATAAACTCTGGAATTCATTTTCCGATCAATGACAACAATCCGTCCAGGTCCTGAGGCAGCAAAGCAGCCCCAAACTATGATGCTCCCTCCGCCATGTTTTACAGTGGGGATGAGGTTTTGATGTTGGTGTGCTGTGCCTTTTTTTCTCCACACAGTGTTGTGTGTTCTTCCCAAACAACTCAATCTTGGTTTCATCTGTCCACGGTATATTTTGCCAGTAGTGCTGTGGAACATCCAGGTGCTCTTTTGCAAACTTCAAACGTGCTGCAATTTTCTTTTTGGACAGCAATGGCTTCCTCCGTGGTGTCCTCTCATGTACTCCATTCTTGTTTAATGTTTTCCTTATTGTAGATGTGTCAACAAAAATGTTAGCAGGTGCCAGAGATTTCTGTAGGTCTTTAGCTGACACTCTGGGATTCTTCTTTACCTCATGCAGCATTCTGCGCTGTGCTCTTGCAGTCATTTTTACAGGACGACCACGCCTACGGAAAGTAGCAACAGTGCTAAACTTTCTCCATTTGTAGACAGTCTGTCTTACCGTGGACACATAAACATCAAGGCTTTTGGAGATACTTTTGTAACCCTTTCCAGCTTCATGCAAGTCAACAATTCTTGATCGTAGGTCTTCTGAGAGCTCTTTTCTGCGAGGCATGGTTCACATCAGACAGTGCTTCTTGAAACCAGTAAACCCAAAACAGGTGTGTGTTTTTTAAGGACAGCTGTCAGCAACACATCCAATATCATCACACTGATTGGAGTCAAGGTTGGCTCACTCCTGGCTCCAATTAGCTCTGGGAGAAGTCATTAGGCTAGGGCCTCACATACTTTTTCCTCCCTGCACTGTGAATGTTTACATGTTATGTGCAATTAAGCCATGGCAACATCTAATGTTTGTGTAGTATTATGTTCAGCAGACTGTGTTCTTCTATTGTTGTGACTTAGATGACGTTCAGAGCACATTTTATGCCCAATTCATGCAAAACTCCACGTAATCCCAAGGGGTTCACATACTTTTTCTTGCAACTGTATATATATCTTTTTTTATCATTTAAACTGTTAGGCCCCTTTCGCACGGGGGGTCTGATCAGGTCCAACTGTCAGATTTCAGACAGACCTAATCAGAAATAACATGTAATTCTTTGGCCAGGGGCAGATGTAAACAAACATGCATCCTTTTATTCCTGCTTACCTCTTAATTCATCCAGGTCCAGAAAGAAAATTGAAAAAAGTCTGTGATTTTCTGTTTATCCAGACATAAACATGCTGGATTGGAGGTAATCTGCTGTAAGCGGAAGCAACTCCATTTACATCTAGCTGCCCACAGATCAAATATGGGTCCAGAAAGCTCCAGATTTAGGCCCCTTTCACACAGGTCGCACTCCATTATGATCAGCAGGGGATCTGCCCACTGATTTCCTGCTGACCAGAGCAGAGTTGGCGGATGATAGGTCAGTGTCTGCAGAATGGACACGGAGAGAGCCTGCTTTGCTCCATGGGCAGCCAGGTGTAAAGGACTGCGTGGTACATTTGCACCTGACTGCCTTCCAATCAAGTCAACCTAGACAGAGGAGGATGGATACCCTTCCATTTTTTTAAGCGGATCGGTTTGGAGGTAGGAGGGTGCAAACAGACACAAGTCTGTTTACACTCTCTGGTCCATAGGGGTAAATAGACTGTTTGATCAGGTCTGCCAGAAAAAGTGACAGGCAGACCTGATCAGACCCTTCATGTGAAAGGGGTCTTAATTGGATCTAAACACTGAAGGAACAAAAGTGACACCTGTTCCATTTTGCTCCGATTCAATATCTGTTTCTGTTCATGGATCCCCTGCTCCAATGAAAAAGGGGTCTTAGTAAAATATTCCAAAAATTACTTTTTCCTGGCTATAAGCCTATACAGTGAGTTATGCCAATTTCATGAGAGATACCTGGTGTTTTCCATTGCTGTATTCCTTTTAAAAGGACTAGTTACCTAGATGTTATGGTAACCTGCTGGTTTTGATACTTTCTTGAGTAACTGACCTAATACAAGTCCAAAGATCAAGAGAGAAAAAAACATTTCAGAAATCCTGATATTAACTCATAGGCCCCTTTCACATGAGTGGATCGATGGGGTCCGCCTGTCCGTTTTTCAGGCGGACCCGATCGGTCCATCCATAGACTTCTATGGACTATTATCCGCTGACACCTGCCAGCATCCAATCTGATTCTGTACACCAAAAATAGACAGACGGGGATCAGTTCCAGTGGATTGGATGACAATCAGGTGGAAATAGACAGGCAATCTGTTTCCATGCGACTGCCCCATTGAAATCAGCAAGCAGTGTCTGTGTCCACTCTGCAGCAGCAGAGCAGACAGAGACCTGTCATCAGCCTGATCAGCGGGGATCAGCGGAGAGATCCCCTACTGAGCAGGTGGATCACGCTGATGGATCCGCCCCGTCTGAAAGGGGCCATATTGGTAACTCACTCTACAGTACTGAAGCTAAAGGGTCAACATGATAGCCAAGACAGGCAGCATTTTCACAAGACAGGTTTCCTTGATTTGAACTGAGAGTACTGGCTGCTGTTAGGCAAATAAAGAGAAAACAATTAAAAAGATTTTTGCACCGTAAAAAAAGGTTAGCTCTAATGAGGTGTGCCTCTGGTGGCTCCAGTGTTTGGTACATATCTTACTTTAACTCAGGCAGCAGTCCCTTGTATGTGCCAAAAAGTCCGGCTTTGAGATATGTAGTTCTGGCTGTGGTACACTGATCACTGTGGGTCGCTCGCTGGACACCTCCTCCATAAAAAGCCTTGTATTCTTTTCAATTAATGCAAGGTGCACTGTGAATGGAAGAGAGGAGATGGTGATGTTCATCTGCTCCTCCGCCATTCACAGAGCGCCTAGCATTAATTTAAAAGAATACAAGGCTTTTTATGGAGGAGATGCCTAGAAGGTGACTGACAGTGATCAGTGTATTAAGTGTACTGAAGCCAGAACTACAAATCTCAGCACTAAACCTTTCTTGTCGACAGAAGACTGTGGCTTGAGCAAAAGTAGAATACGTAACCCATGCTGCAACAGCCAGAGATGGGGCACAAGTCATCAGAACTCAATTATTTTTACTGTGAAAATGGCCAAAAATCAATTTTGCCCATACTTCAGCTTTAAATATAAAAGCAAATGATCTGCTAATAGAGCAGATCTGAAATTAAACAAGTTATTTGACTTGAATGAGGTTTAGAAGACTGCAATGCCACTGGATTGCTGTCAGCCCTGATCACCATGGTAACATCATACAATGTTTAAAAAACAGGAACTCTTTGGGATTGTAAAATCAAGTGGTCACTTAACAGTAATATGGATATCCTTTCATGTAAAAGTTGCTTGTGCTTCCACTTGATTCCAGAAGGGGGTGCTCAAGTACACTGATAGTTCACAAACAGCATCAATTCTTCTAGATTTCTGATAATCAGCACAGTAAAACAAGAGGTACAAATACTCAAAGGACCATATAGGTTATTCTCCTGAAAGGGAAATGTATTTTGGATAGAAATATATAATTTAAAGAAATATGCACACTTCTTTGTGCATGTATGTGTATTATGCCGCTTGCACAAATGCTTAGCCCTGCAATATTCTTCCAATGCAATGTAGTGCAGGTTATTAATACTATGCACTCACCAAACTTAAAAATTAAATTAAATACACAGTAAGTGGCCTAACCTCTGTATTTCAGTCCACCTTGCTGTATGGAATACTTTGCCTGAAATCAGCTTAGTAGTATGGGTTTTCCAACTACACCCAGAATTGTACAGTCAATGTACATAATGCATGCTTCTGTACCACCCAGGGGTGGACTGACCATTCGGAAACTCGGGCACTGCCCGAGGGCCCGGGGTCAGTAAGGGGCCGCATGAGATGCCCCTGGTACCTTTCATAGGCTTTTTTGGGTGTGGTTTGAGTGTGGGCGAGGACACGGGCCCCATGATCCCCTATTGCCCGGGGGGCCCCATGAGTTGTCAGTCCGCCCCTGGTACCACCCCAATCTAATCATTCACATCCCTGATCATTCATAAACAACGTATTCACATCCTGGCTCACCTAAATGCATTGTCTAGGAAGCCCAGAATAATTAGCAGGAGGCTGTAGTTTCTCTATTAAAAATTAGCTTGATGGGATTTTGGGAAGTTCAATAAAATTTACATTAATGGGCACCTGCCTTAACAGAAATATGGGAGATCCATTCATATCTTTGTTCTTTACTTTGTGAGACAATGAGCTGCCACTAGCATGGTATATAAGAAGCCCCAATACACTGGAAAAATGTAGATTAGAGTTGAATTTGAACCTCCGCTTAGCCCATGCTGTGCAAACAGATAGGTTTACTTTATAGTCCAGGGCAGTACTGGGACAAGATCATCTTATGCCCAGGGAAAGGATGCAGAACTGCACCCCCTTCCCCACTGATAATGCATGCCGTAGAATAGGTTTACTGACCTGTGTCCATTCTCTGCCCCCTTGCTCCGCTGTGCCCAAGCCAGCTGCCGCTCCTGCCCATCCCTGGTCCAGGGGCCTCCAAACTTTCTCAACAAAGGGCCAGTTTACAGTCCTTCAGACTTTAGGGGGCTGGACTGTGGCCATTGGGAATGGAAATTATACTGGTATCAGTGGAAGGAAGTGTGCCCTGTCGTTGCTATCAGTGGGAGGAACAATGCTCCATTGTTGGCATCAATGGGAGAAATAGTGCCCCATGGTTAATGTCAATAGCAGGAATTATGCCCCTTTGTTGGTGTCAGTGGTAGGAATAGTGTCTTGTAGCAGCATCAGGAAAAGTGCCATAAGAACTGGATAAAAGCCCCTGGGCTGCAGTTTGGAGACTGTTATTATTATCACATGTACTTATATAACGCCATCAATTTATGCAGTGCTGTACATATATATTGTACATTCACATCAGTCCCTAACCCTCAAGGGGTGTACAATCTAAGGTCCCTAATTTACATTCATACATACACATGCTAGGGCCAATATAGACAGGATCCCATTAACCTACCAACATGTCTTTGGAGTGTGGGAGGAAACCCATGCAGGCACAGGGAGAACATGCAAACTCCAGGCAGGTGGTGCCATGGTTGGGATTCAAACCAACAACCCTAGTACTGCCAGACAGAAGTGCTAACCATTTAGCCACTGTGCTGCCCCACTGTTATAGTAGATCTCACTGGTAGCTTACTTACTTATTTACCAGGGTCATTGAGTCTTTGTGTGATGGCGCTGATTTGTCCCAGGCTATCACATGGCGTGAGCCACATGCCTGGAAGTACTTTGTAATTCCTTCGGCTCTTGACATTGAACAGAAAGAAGGAAATGTAGTAATATACATCAATTTTTTGCAATCAGAGAAAAAGAAATTTTTATTGGTTGCTATGATTCACTGTGCATAGCAGTTTGCACACTATAGGCCTCTTGCACACGCCAGTCTAGTTGCCGTGCGTCCATCGCAGAATTGTAGTGAACCCCGAAAGCACAGGTGCAGCATAATCTGTCAAACTCTGCTGCAGCTTGACAGGGTGGAATGTTGTACTGAGTGGCAGGGGCGGACTGACAACTCATGGGGCCCCCGGGCAGTAGGGGATCACGAGGCCCCGTGTCCTTGCCCAAACTCAAAAAAGCCTATGAAAAAGGTACCAGGGGCATCTCATGGGGCCCCCTACTGACCCCGGGCCCTCGGGTAGTGCCCGAGTTTCCAAATGGTCAGTCCGCCCCTGCTGAGTGGTACGGGTGTTCAGGGATGAACGTCTGGGACACAGAAGACCTAAGTTCTGGACCTTTGGCCCTAAACACCCTCTTGGTACAGTGTCAGCCCCATCCTGCCATGGCCTGAGTTTGTCAGGGGGGCTGGACGCTGCCTCTACTAGGCACACTAAAATGCCGGAAGGGACACACTGCAGCTGGACTGCGCCATGTGCATTTGGCCTAAAATGAATGCCTATATATCAGGAAAGAATCTGCCTGCAGTGTCCCATGAAATACACCCATGGCTGTGTGACTGTGATCCAGCGGGTGATAAACAATTTTCCATAGTGGTTGTTTTATTTTCTCCTAGACTGTCTCAGGCTCTTTGCTCTCCTAGAACACTGGGTATATGTTTACATGTGTCTAGCTGGAAATAGAATCCCATTCAAAAAATCTGAACTTTAATATCATTTGGAAGAACGCCCATACAGATAAGAGCTGGCTCCCGTTAGCTTCGCTAAGTATGACCTAATGGCCTTTCCTGAGACAGGGGGATTGATTTCCCGTGCCATTATCACAATACAATTTTATTTCGCAGTAGAAATTATACACTGGCCTCTTGGCACATGGTGCAAATGGTGGAATGTGACTTTTACGAGACTTAATGACTGATTTGAAAGCATAGTGCAAAAAGCATTGGTGCAGTAATCCACAACAGCCAATCATATACCAACTGTTTGGTGGGTATAGGTTACTGTACATTATTTCCATTCCATGTATTAACCATTTCTTGACCAGAAATCATTGAGGCTTAGACCATATTTAGCAGCATCAGTGGCAGAGTCTCAGACCTAGGATTGGGCACAGGTGTGCATTCCTAGTTCTCTACTGCAATGTTAACACTGTTAATTGGGCCTCAGCAGTAGCCTGCAAAATCTACATTTTAGTTTTGATTTCCTCCAAATAAAATAGCAGTTCACTTTTTTGTGCCTACACATTTCTTTGCCTGAGCCGAATGGCTGTACAAGATATCTGCAACGTGAGATCATATAAGGCACTGTGCCTCTGACTGTTGGTCTCATGCGATTTAGTGATGTCACTGTTGTGCCACTCATTGTTCTCCTTGGAGGAAAGGAAGTAGTCCCTGAAGTCCTGCATCAATTTTGTGCTTCATTCATTCTGTGAATCTGATCTTTCTGAATTCTTTATGCCTCTTGATCAATCCCCATTAGTCATCAGGGCAGTTCTGATTTGAAGAAGCAATGCTCTGCTCCTCTACCAAGATGTCCAACTCCACACAGGCAACAGCACAAAACAAGTCAGTAATGAGGAAAAGATCAACTGCAGGAAGATGACAGGCAATACTGGTGACTAGTCCTGTATTCTCTGCATGCCATTTTGGGAACAGCTACACAGTACAGGTCCTCTTGAAGAGTACCTATGATATGACTCCTTTTCAGCCCTTTTAGGCTATATTTTAAAACCCAGTTAAGTAGATAAATAACTCCATAGCATTTATGCATGATCATACAACAAGCTTCAAGCAATATGCAAACCAATGTTCAATGCCACTTTACTGCTCAGCAATCAAATTTGAACACTTCCCTTTCCATGCTGGAAAAGAATTATTCAGTGATCCAGCTGTGCTGCAGTGAACCAATTTCATATCATTGTACCGCCGTTGTCCGATTTTTCATTTGCATTAAGACAAATACATTTTGTGATGATATTTTTAGCCTACAAAACACTTTTTAATACAGAAGGCAATTTGTTGTGGCAATACAAATTTTCAAACCTGAATGTATTCCAATACAAAGCTGTACTTACTGGTGCTAAATGACAAGAAAGGAAAGAAAAGGCAAGTGAAGGGAACTATGATACTGTGCCAAGGGCAGATATCAAACTACTGTAACTACCGTTCATATTTTCATTATATACTTTATCTGTAAGGCAAATATAAATAGAATATATATATATATATATATATTTACACATACACACACACTATATTGCCAGAAGTATTGGGACACCCCTCCAAATCATTGGATTCAGGTGTTTCAATCACCTCCATGGCCAGAGATGTATAAAATCAAGCACCTAGGCATGCAGACTGCTTCTACAAACATTTGTGAATGAATGGGTCACTCTCAGGAGCTCAGTGAATTCAACGGTGATACTGTGATAGGTTGTCACCTGTGTAATAAGTCCATCCGTGACATTTCCTTGCTACTAAATATTCCATGGTCAACTATTAGTGGTATTATAACAAAGTGGAAGCAATTGGGAACAACAGCACGTAGGCCACGTAAAATGACAGAGCGGGGTCAGCGCATGTTGAAGCGCACAGGACGCAGACATCTCCAACTGTCTGCAGTGTCAATAGCTGAAGACCTCCAAACTTCATGAGGTCTTCAGATTAGCACAACAACAGTGCGTAGAGAGCTTCATGGAATGGGTTTCCATGGCCGAGCTGCTGCATCCAAGATTTACATCACCAAATGCAATGCAAAGCGTTTGATGCAGTGGTGTAAAGCATGCCGCCACTGGACTTTGGAGCAGTGGAGATGTGTTCTCTGGAGTGATAAAGCAAGCTTCTCTGTCTGGCAAGTCTATGGATGTGTCTGAGTTTGGCAGTTGCCAAAAGAACGGTACTTGTCTGACTGCATTGTGCCAAGTGTAAATAAATATATTTAAGCTCTTTCAAGTTTATTTCAATACTTTTTCACAGGCTCTGTGACTGCACAAGAACGCTCTGGGCTTCAGGTGTCCATTCACATTAGGTAGGTACTGGTACCCACTGCCTCTGTTACACAGACTGGATATTGCTCACTTCTAGAGCAGGTAAAGAGCAAAAGGTATTCTTTGTGATGCCCTAATTATTCCCCATAACTGTCTTCCAGAAATGATGTTGCACAGGGGTCCTTTGTTAACATTGTCCGCCACTGGCTACACAGTCCTCCAGAGCAGGGATAGCAGAGAATGGCTGAAGCTACTTTAATGACGTAGCCTTGTGAAGCTTTTGGGCAGCCCTGGCAGGTTACGTCTGCAACTGGACTTATCCATGTGTTCAGAGATGGTCAGTCAAAGCAAAATTGCTCTCAGTTTTCAGTCCTAGACACTGGCCTGGGTAAAAATGAGGTGAGACTAGAGTTACTGGTTCAAACACATATTTCTTGAGATGTACATATGTAAATATCTTATAAAAAGTAACAGCCAAGGTACAAATTTTTTTGCATTTTGTCCTAGAAGCAGGGGCGGACTGACCATTTGGAAACTCGGGCACTGCCCGAGGGCCTGGGGTCAGAGGGGGCCCCATGAGATGCCCCTGGTAACTTTTTTATAGGCTTTTTTAAATTTGGGCAAGGACACAGGGGCCCCATGATCCCCTATTGCCCGGGGGCCCCATGAGTTGTCAGTCCGCACCTGCCTAGAAGCCTACTTTTTCCATCATTTAATATGGATGCTTCCCATCATCTTATTGTTCAGGTATTCTGACCTTCTCCATTGACCTGTCAGAGGCTGCACATAGTTCAAGCCACTATACAGTGCCAAGCAGTACCTGGTAGAAACTTACAAGAGCACCCTTTCCTGTTTTACCCCCATTATTCTTCAACTTAGTGAAGAAATGCCATATCTGTGTTCACTGAAGATCTATACACATTGAAGGCAGAGAATGGTACAGTCAATCTTTTCATTACGCAGGGACCAGGTGTAAATTAAAATAATACAAGCCGAAGGCAACACACCTGAATTCTCAATTGCTCACTAAACCAGTACCTGATTCTTCCTGCCATGCGAACAGGTGTACGTAGTACAAGTAAAGAGCTGAAAAGCAGGAGCACCTGGTCTCCATACAGCCCAGTAATAATAATACCAGCAGAGTGGTCCTCCTGGTCCCACCAGTGAACAGTTTGTAAGCATTACAACGAGACAAGGACACCCCTGATCTTCCCGTTGCTCATTAGAAGAGCACCTGATTCCTCCACTTCCCAGTGCTTAGCTGTAAATAATACAAACAATCATAGCTACCAGAATGTTAAACATTGTTTTCAGGGACACCCATTGCACAATTTGGCTTGGACATGGAAAGCAAACCAAGGAATCCCCAACAGTCTCCATTACCCATTAGAGGTGGGCCTGATTTCTTTGTGATCTAATGGTAAGCTACATATAGTGCAGCTTTCCTCCCCTTGTAGTATAAACGGACAGGAACACATGATCTATCCTCTAGTCCAGTGGTGGCGAACCTATGGCAAGCATGACGCAGCGGGCACGCAGAGCCTTCTCTAACGGCATGTGAGCCAAGTCGCCCCGGCAGCCAAGCGTCGTATAACAGCACACATAGGGGCCATGCGCATGTTAGGAAAGGAGTAGCGGCGTCAGGGGAAGATGTCACGAGCCACGACTCATTAGCCTCAACTCTTCCAAGCTTTTGGCCGGTCAGTGCGCTGCAAAGGATATATATATTGGACTGGCTGTGAGTTTTAATAAATTAATTTTTTATTCACATGAGATTTTGGCCTGTGCTGGTGGTCAGTGGAACTTTTCCACCTTGTACTAATGGTCAGTGGAACTTTGCCTCCTTGTACTGGTGGTCAGTGGAACTTTGCCCCCTTGTGCTGGTGGTCAGTGGAACTTTGCCCCCTTGTGCTGGTGGTCAGTGGAACTTTGCCCCCTTGTGCTGGTGGTCAGTGGAACTTTGCCCCCTTGAGCTGGTGGTCAGTTGAACTTTGCCCCCTTGTGCTGTGTGGGTTTTGGGTTGTAGTTTGGGCACTCGGTGTCTAACAGTTTGCCATAACTGCTCTAGTCTAACCTGTTAAAAGGTGCACAAGCAGAAGGGAAATTTGTGGAAGAGCACTGCGCTATGACAGATATGATTACCTCTGATCTCATTGTCCAGTACTGATCTGCATCCATTAATTACATACAGCAAGTAGACACAACACATCTGATCTCTCATTGCTCATTAAAGGAACACCTGATCTCATTGTCCTGTGCTGAGCTGCCTATAGTAGATACATAGGACAAGCAGACATCAATACATCTGATCTGCCCCATTACCTTGTGCTGCCTAAAATAAGTACATAGGACAAGCAAACATCAACACCTATGATCTTTCTATCACCTTGTGCTGCCTATAGCAGCTAAATAGGTTAAGCAGACATCAGTGCCTTTGATTTGTCCATTACTCATCAGCGGTCCACCTTCTCCACCATCGTCCAGTACTGAGTTGCCTATAATGAGTACCTATTGCAAGCAACCATTTACACCTCTGATCTCCCCAATACCTTCTGCTGCGTATTGTACATACATAGAACAAGGAGAGCGCACCTATGATTTTCCATTACTCATCAGGGGAACACCTGATCTTCTCATTGTATTGGGCAGCACAGGGCTAAATGGTTAGCACTTCTGCCTGGCAGTACTGGGGGTCATTGGTTTGAATCCCAACCACGGCACCATCTGCCTAGAGTTTGCATGTTCTCCCTGTGCCTGCGTGGGTTTCCTCTGGGTTCTCTGGTTTCCTCCCACACTCCAAAGACACGCAGGTAGGTTAATCGGATCCTGTCTAAATTGGCCCTAGTATGTGTATGTATGAATGTAAGTTAGGGACCTTAGATTGTACATGGTTGAGGGTTAGGGACTGATGTGAATGCACAATATATATGTAAAGTGCTACATAAATCGACAGTGCTATATAAGTAACTGTAATAAATAAATGTCTAGTGCTGAGCTGCCTACAAAATGTACCTAGAACAAGCTGACATCAGCACCCCTGTCCTGCCTATAGCAAGGCCATAGCGCAAGCAGACATCAGCATCTCTGATCTCTCCATTACCCTGGGTTGCCTGTAGTGAGGAGCAAATCTTCCCTAGTTTGCCAAGGGTCTGGGGATCCTGTTTAAAATTCAGCAAACTTGAACATAGAGGTGAATTCCACTGAAAGCTGGGGGAAAAGGATTGTTGTTAAATTCTGGCCATTTTAATGCTAAAAAGTAACTACTGTCATAAAAAGGCATACCATGGGGAATATGTATCAATCAAAAAAATAAATAAATTCCATCGGGACAGGGTCTGTTGATGCAAGTGTGAGTGCAGTAATAATAATACACAAATCTATTAAATAACATGCTTGGAGGATGTCTTCAAGCTGTATGTGGTGTTACAGAATGGTGTGATTTAGTTTGTGAGCACCCCAATCTGAATTATTTCAATTTTTCAGTAGCTTTAGTAATGACACATGCTTTTTCACCTAATGGTAAAAGTCCCGCTTTGATTGGCAGAGAGACTGTGGCTGTCCTTGTTCTTGCTAATGCAAAACTGTCCCATCACTGGCAAATTGCTATCAAGCAGATAATGAAGCAGAATAAAACTGGCCAGCAGCAGAAAATTGAGGAATTTGCAGAAATGCACCAAAACAAATTAGGAAACCCCACATAACACAGATTTGTAAATTTTGTCAGCAGCAGGATCATTTTAATGAGCAAAGCTAGGCCCAAATCTACTAGAGACAAATAGCACAAGATTGAGTTTTACTTCAAGAATTAAGATACTGAAGAGGATATAGAAGTGTAAAATTAGCCAATAGCAGGACAGTTTTAATCAGGAATAAAGGGCCTAGTGGTGTATACCTAACTTATTTTATTAATGGAGGTATGAGGAATGTGGCAAATTAGAGCGATATGATGTGAGGTGGGTTACATGCACACTGTTTTTGCATTTTTTTTCCTTACAAGCAAATGATGGTTTGTTGATCTTATATCAGCCAAAAAATTGAAAGACAAAAAAAAAAATTGCTCAATAATAAGAAAAACAGCAGCAAAGCAGTTGAGCTGGCCATCAACATTAAAGTGCGGTTTCTTAAATGACACTAATCTCTCTCTATACATTTTGTCAGCTATTGCCTACTACAGCTTCTAGTTCACGGACACTATGCCTCCCCCCCCCCCCCTTTTATAGTGAAGGGAATTGTCGAAAAGCCAAATTATTAACCCCTCTAAGCCTACTGGTCAAAGTTCAAAGGCCATGCAGTGCATTATGGTCTTAAAAAAAAATCCTGGGTGAATCTGCACAATAATTTCCCAGGGCTATGAATTTCGAGCCCGTCGATTTTGCCTTGACAGCATGGTTGCGGTGAACCCAAACCTCATCCTTAACATTAAGTACATGGATGAAGCTGCCTATAGGTAGGTACATGAAACAACCAGACATCAGCACCTCTGATTTCCCCATTACACTGTTCTGCCTATAAGGAAGGCCCCTTTTTAGACAGGCATTCCGTATGTCCATTTTTCATCTGTCCATTTACAGATAAAAAATGGACACCTGTGTATTTCTATGGACTCGTGGATGTAAACAGATGATCATCTCTTTACATATGTTACGGTCCATGTCCGTTAACATCCATTTTTTTAATGGAAGAAAACTCCATTTTTCTTCCATAAAAAAACCTGGAACGGACAAAAAAAGGATGTAAACAGACATATGGTCCGTTTTCACATTGATAAATGTAAAAGAACCCTAAGTATTGTACATAGGACAAGCAGATAGCACCTCTGATCTCTCCATTACTGATCACAACACCTGATCACATTGTCCAGTTCTGAGCTGCCTTTAGCAGGTACCTAAGCAGACATCAGCACCTCTGATCTCCCATATTGTTGCCTACAGACGAAGCAGGCAGCACCTCTGATCTCCCATATTGTTGCCTACAGACGAAGCAGGCAGCACCTCTGATCTCCCATATTGTTGCCTACAGACGAAGCAGGCAGCACCTCTGATCTCCCGTATTGTTGCCTACAGACAAAGCAGGCAGCACCTCTGATCTCCCATTACTATTGTTGCCTACAGACAAAGCAGGCAGCACCTCTGATCTACCAATTGCTCATCAGAAGAACACCTGTTCTTCACATTATCCAGTGCTGATCTGCCTTTATAAAGTTCCTAGAATGGGAAGACATCACTTCTGATCCTCCATTACCTGGTGCTAACTACAGATTGGGCAGGTTGCACCTCTGATCTCCTCATTGCTATTGAGAAGAACACCTGATCCCCACACTGTTCCTTTCTGATCTGCCTTTAGTAAGTACCTAGGACAAGCAGGCATCAGCAGCACCTATGATCCCCCATTCCTCTGTGATGCCCACAGATTGGACAGGCAGCACCTTTGATCTCCCATTGCTCACCAGAAGAACACCTGATCTTCTTTTAGTAAGTACCTGGAACAAGCAGACATCAGTAATTGTGGTCCTCCTATAGTAAAGTACCTAGGACAAGCAGACATCAGCAGCACTCCTGATCTCCTATCAACCTGTACTGCCTACAGAAGGAGACAGCACCCCTGATCCCACCATTGCTCATCTGAAGAACACCTGATTTTCACACTGTTGCTTGCTGATCTGTCTTTAGTAAGTCCCTAGGACAAGCAGACATCAGCAGCACCTCCAATTCCCCTGAGCTGCCTACAGCCCGGGCAGGCAGCACCTCTGATCCTTTCATTGCTCATTTGAAGAACACCTGTTCTTCACATTGTCCCTTGCTGATCTGCTTGTAATAAGTAGCTAGGACCAGCAGACCTCCGAAGCACCCCTGGTTCTCATGTGCTGCCCACAGCCTGGGTAGGCAGCACCTCTGATCTCCCAATACTCATCAGAAAATGATGATCTTAAGATTGTAAATGCTGATCTACCTTTAGTAAGTCCCTAGGACAAGTATATATTAGCACCTCTGATCTCCTATCACCCTATGCTGCCTACAGAAGAATCAGGCGACACCTCCCACATTGCCCATGTGAAGAACACCTGATCCTTACATATTCCCTTGCCTATCTGCCTTTAGTAAGTCCATAGAAGAAGCAGACATCACCTCTGATCTCCCATTGATTATCTGAAAAACACTTGATCTTAACATTGTCCCTTGTTGATCTGTCTATAGTACGTAGCTAAGGCAGGCAGACCTTAATAGTGCCTCTGTCTCCTATCATCCTATACTGCCTACAGAAAAAGTCGGCAGCGCCTCTGCTCTCCCCATTGCCCATCTGTAGAACATCTGACCCTCACATTGTCCCTTGCTGATCTGCCTTTAACAAGTCCCTAGGTCAAGCAAAGCTAACCAGCATCCCTGATCCCTCTGTTCAACCCAGGCAGGCAGCACCCCTGATCCCCCCTGTACAGCCCAGGCAGGCAGCACCCCTGATCTCCCCTTTACAGCCGGGGCTGGCAGCACCCCTGATACCCCCCTGTACAGGCACGGCAGGCCACACCCCTGATCCCTCCATACAGCCTGGGCAGGCAAAACCCCTGATCCCTCAGTACAGGCCGGGCAGGCAGCACCCTCATCCCCCCTGTAGAGCCTGGGCAGGCAGCACTCCTCATCCCCCTGTAGAGTCCAGGCAGGCAGCACCCCTGATCCCCCCTGTAGAGCCCAGGCAGGCAGCACCCCTGATCCCCCTGTACAGTTCGGGCAGGCAGCACCCAATCCCCCTGTAGAGCCCGGGCAGGCAGCACCCTCATCCCCCTGTGGAGCATGGGCAGGCAGCATCCTTGATCCCCTTGTAGAGCCCGGACAGGCAGCACTCCTGATCACCCCTGTGGAGCCAGGACGGACAGCACCCCTGATCCCCCCCGTATAGTCCAGGGGCATCTCATGGGGCCCCCTACTGACTCCGGGCCCTCGGGCAGTGCCCGAGTTTCCAAATGGTCAGTCCGCCTCTGCCCCTCCTGTACAGTCCGGGTAGGCAGAACCCCTGATCCCCCCTGTGGAGTCTGGGCAGGAAGCACCCCTGATCCCCCTGGGGTGCTCCGGCAGGCAGCACCCCTGATCCCCCCTGTATAGTCCGGGCAGGCAGCACCCCTGATCCCCCGGGCAGGCAGCACTCCTGATCACCCTGTACAGTCCGGGCAGGCAGCACCCCTGATCCCCCCCGGCAGGCAGCACCCCTGATCCCCCCTGTGGAGTCCGGGCAGGCAGCACCCCTGATCCCCCTGTGGTGCTTGGGCAGGCAGTACCCCTGATCCCCCCTGTATAGTCTGGGAAGGCAGCACCCCTGAACCTCCCTGTATAGTCTGGGCAGGCAGCACCCCAGATCCCCCAAGCAGGCAGCACCCCTGATCCCCCTGTACAGTCCGGGCAGGCAGCACCCCTGATCCCCGGGGCAGGCAGCACCCCTGATCCCCCTGTACAGTCCGGGCATGTAGCACCCTTGATCCCCGGGGCAGGCAGCACCCCTGATCCCCCTGGCAGGCAGCACCCCTGATCCCCCCTGTACAGTCCGGGCAGGCAGCACCCCCGATCCCCGGGGCAGGCAGCACCCCTGATCCCCCGGGCGGCAGCACCCCTGATCCCCGGGGGGGGGGCAGCACCCCTGATCCCCCGGGCGGGCAGCACCCCTGATCCCCCCTGTATAGTCTGGGCAGGCAGCACCCCAGATCCCCCAGGCAGGCAGCACCCCTGATCCCCTGGGCAGGCAGCACCCCTGATCCTCCTGTACAGTCCGGGCAGGTAGTACCCCTGATCCCCGGGGCAGGCAGCACCCCTGATCCCCCGGGCAGGCAGCATCCCTGATCCGCCGGGCAGATAGCGCCCCTGATCCCCCGGGCAGGCAGCACCCCTGATCCCCCCTGTACAGTCCGGGCAGGCAGCACCCCTGATCCCCCGGGCGGGCAGCACACCTGATCCCCCTGTACAGTCCAGGCAGGCAGCATCCCTGATCCCCCGGGCAGGCAGCACCCCTGATCCCCTGGGGCAGTCAGCACCCCTGATCCCCTGGGGCAGGCAGCACCCCTGATCCCCTTGTACAGTCCGGGCAGGTAGCACCCCTGATCCCTGGGGCAGGCAGCACCCCTGATCCCCCGGGCAGGCAGCACCCCTGATCCCCCCTGTACAGTCCGGGCAGGCAGCACCCCTGATCCGCGGGGCTGGCAGCACACCTGATCCCCCTGTACAGTCCGGGCAGGTAGCACCCCTGATCCCCCGGGCAGGCAGCACCCCTGATCCCCCGAGCAGGCAGCACCCCTGATCCCCCTGTACAGTCCGGGCAGGTAGCACCCCTGATCCCCTGGGGCAGGCAGCACCCCTGATCCCCTGGGGCAGGCAGCACCCCTGATCCCCTTGTACAGTCCGGGCAGGTAGCACCCCTGATCCCTGGGGCAGGCAGCACCCCTGATCCCCCGGGCAGGCAGCACCCCTGATCCCCCCTGTACAGTCCGGGCAGGCAGCACCCTTGATCCCCGGGGCAGGCAGCACCCCTGATCCCCCTGTACAGTCCGGGCAGGTAGCACCCCTGATCCCCTGGGCAGGCAGCACCCCTGATCCCCCGAGCAGGCAGCACCCCTGATCCCCCTGTACAGTCCGGGCAGGTAGCACCCCTGATCCCCGGGGCAGGCAGCACCCCCCCTTGTACAGTCCGGGCAGGTAGCACCCCTGATCCCCCTGTACAGTCGGGGCAGGTAGTACCCCTGATCCCCCGGGCAGGCAGCACCCCTGATCCCCCTGTACAGTCGGGTCAGGTAGTACCCCTGATCCCCCGGGCAGGCAGCACCCCTGATCCCCCGGGCAGGCAGCACCCCTGATCCCCGGGCAGGTAGTACCCCTGATCCCCCGGGCAGGCAGCACCCCTGATCCCCCGGGCAGGCAGCACCCCTGATCCCCCCTGTATAGTCTGGGCAGGCAGCACCCCAGATCCCCCAGGCAGGCAGCACCCCTGATCCCCTGGGCAGGCAGCACCCCTGATCCTCCTGTACAGTCCGGGCAGGTAGCACCCCTGATCCCCCGGGCAGGCAGCACCCCTGATCCCCGGGCAGGCAGCACCCCTGATCCCCCGGGCAGGCAGCACCCCTGGCTGTAGCAGTCATTTGGCTGGAAGCTCCTGCCCACTCGTCGGCTGTTTGTGTTGCTTAGTATAAGGGAGAAGGGGGCGGCGCCGGGAGGTTGGCAATGCTATAATCTCCGCTCCAGATTCTTTCCCTCTCCCAGCAGCACGGAGCGGAGAGCAGCGGCTGACATCTCCGGACTTTGTCGCTCGTTCCCTGCCCGGCTCTCCGAGGGATTATCACGGCTGGAAGTGCGGGGGGCTGCGCCGCTGGGGGGCTCGCAGCCTGGAGTTGTGCCTGTGGAAAGTTGTCTCCCCTGCAGCCCTCTCCCAGACTGCTCTCTGCTGCCTTTTGTGCCTTTTTCAGTGGCCGGGGAGGGGAGGGGTGCCGGGAGCTCCTCCGTGCAGACAGGTGATGGGCGGCTCACTGGAGATCTAGATCTGCCTCTCCGGGGGATCCGGACATGCACACCACCCCGAGCCTCTGCTGACACAACCATCTGCAAAGAAGAAGAAGAAGAAGCAGGGGGGAAGAGGAGAGGCAGCTCGGTGCTGGAGACCCCCCTCCCCACCCCCACACCCCCCCAAAACCCAGCATCAGATCGGTGACATTTGGTGGGGTGTTGATCCCCCTCTAAGGGATGGTAGTGACTCCCCCAGACACAGGAGCAGTTCTGCAGCTCCTACATCAAGACGTTGTTGCATTGTCATTCAGTAGTAAGTGCAGCAGAACGCAATGACGAGCTGGGTTTGGATTTTGCTTCTAGGCGTCTGCTACCTGTCTCCTTCCCTTGGCGAGGTAGGTCTGCTCTCCTCTCCTTCTATTCCATCCTTGTAACACTGGATCCATCAGCAGATCTCTTCTCTATGGGCAGGGCTGGGGACACATCCATCCAGCATTTCAAAAAAAAAAAAAAAACCTTGCAAGCCTCAGACCACCAAAATGCTGTCCATTCCCCCCTCTAGATCCAAGATCTGCTTCCCAAGAGGTTCTGCAGCAGCTGCAGGAGCCTCTTTTAATGACAGCTGCACTGGATTCCCTTCATCTACATGGGATCCAAATCAACCCCAGTGATCGCTTTTTTGGATTGAGTCCCCCCACCACTGACAAATGCACATTCTCAGAGACCATGCCTAGACAAGGTTAGGGCATGTTCATGCACATTGCACTTCTAAAGCCTTTTTTTTTTTTTTTCTCCTTCCCTTCAAACTACACAGTGTCAGAGGCCTTACACATGTGATATACTGTATTCTTTTGCTGAGCACATCTGTCTCCTTGTCTATACTGCCTCCTAGTACAAAAGTTACAAAGCTATAATCAATCTGGATTTGTTTGATCTTTAGACCTGCAGCAGAAAAGAGAGGCTACATGGAAAATTGGCACAGCAGTTGATGGTAGTGCAGAAAAAAAATGTATTTGCTGCTAATATTGGTGGCAGAAGAGAAAATCAATTTTCTGCCCCTTAGAAGACACCGTGCTATTGAAAAGCAGGTCAACTCCTCTTCATTTTTAATATTTATAGCATTTTTTTTCCAGGTTTGCTGGAAAATTAATTAGCAGGTAGGGAATTGGAGTATTTCCCTAGAGCCCCGCATTTGTGCCTTGGCCACACAAGACCAAGTTCAAAAAAACTAGATGAAATATGGATTTTACATTTTTGCTGGTCTGGCTTGTATAAAAGAAAAAAGATACAAAGAGTAAAATTGATATACGATGGTCCATCGCAACCAAAATTCTAAATCAATAAAAGATCAATTCTGACCGGTTGCTAAAAAAAAAATGCTGCACTTGGTACCATATACCAAAAATCTTTTTGCGAGTTATGATTATGCCTTCAAAAAAATGGCATATGTATTTCTTTACGTCTAGATCTGCTAATGGATGTATGTATACCTTGTGTCTGTTTCATTGTAAATTTGGCATGCGGTGTGGAGGGACATGGATAACTTGGTGTATGAAGCGTGCCCCCCAGCACAGACAAGGTTAATAATGAATTTTTATTGGTGAGGTTGCAAAATAACCATGCTGTCGCATGTGTGTGAGAACTGGGCCAGACCTGATAAAGTTTCAAGGCTGTGTTATAGACTGTAATATGTATCCCCAGGGTTCTTAAAGAGAAACGGTAAATCCTGTCGCCTATGAGGGTATTATCTATAATGGCAGGGTTTTTTTTTTACTTTAAGACTTTTTTGATGCAGTGTTGGGTGGAAGTGACTGTTGTAGGTTTTCAGGGGGGGACTTGAGATCAGACGGTAGATTGTGTTGGGGAGGTTGTACTCACTTGACCGTCAGGCTTGTGAACCATGCTAACCCCCTCCTCAAAATGTAAAGAAAAAATGTAATGTTGCTGTTATGGTTGGCTTTAATTATTTGTCTATCCCTTTCCTCTAATGGTGTTTTACGTGGAACTGGTGATCTCCAAAGCCACCGGTCTTTTCTACTATGTAGACATTTTTTTATATATATATCAGGACAGAGTTGCTGAGTTGCAAACACATTCTACTATTCAGCTATATAGTGCTGACACTGTAGAGAGCACTACACATTACTATTAGTCCCTGCCCTAGAGGCACTTACAAGCTAATGTTCCCACCACATTCACTCATGCAATATTGAGCGCGTTAACCTTCCAGTATGCATTTGGACAGTGGGAGGTAACCAGAGCACCTAGTGGAAAGCCACACAAGCATGGTGAGGACATACGTACTCTAGACCAGCCGTTCCCAACCTTTTTAATATGGAAGAACAATTAAAATAACTTTCTGGCTCTGGGGAACCCATGCTAATAATTTCTATTTCAACAGCTCAGTGTGATAGCCATTGGGAAGAATGCTTCTTACATTTGTGGTCAGTGGGAAGAATCCTCCCCTTACAGATACCTAAATATATAATTGCTGTCCATGGTTACTCTTCGGAGAGGCAGAAACTGCTCATTGCTCAAGGAACCCCTAGCAACCTCCAGAGGAACCCCAGGATTCCATGGAATTCAGGTTGTTCTAGACAGGTGTGCTTCTGGTAGGAGATACCATAGAACAGCCTTTCTCAACCTTTTCAGCACAGAGGAACCCTTGAATTAACTTTCTGGTCTCAGGGAACCCCTGCTAAAAATTAGTATATCTACAACTCGTGATACATTAGTGTGATGGTCTTTAGGAAGAATGCTCCTTACACTTATAGACATTGGGAAGAATTACCCCCTTATAGATAGCTAAGAAGAACAATGGTGTCAGTTGGAACTTATCTGAGAGGTAGAAATTGCTAATTGTTCAAGGAACCCCTTGCAACCTCTGGAGGAACCCCAGGGTTCCATGGAACCTTGATCGAGAAACCCTGCCATAGAATATGTTGCCATCACACCTCAATTCATGCAAAAAGTTCTGAGTTACGTAGGACTTCTTCTTCAAGGTGTCAGTCACCTGGTCACACATACCCTGTGCAGCTCCAAAATGTTTGCAGTCAGTCGACAAGTTTGCATGAATTATAGTGTGCTGACAAATGATCATATCCTATGGTTGCCATTAGTGTTGCCTAATGTTGCTTCTTCTTTTGAATGGTGTGTAGTGGGATTGTGCTTCTTGCCTGGTAGGAGAAAAGCCCAGGACCACTGCAAGAGCACCAAGAGGAAAACCATTCAAATAGGGAGTGCATACAAACTTAAAGCAGATAGTGCCCCTTGTGGGACATAAGCCCAACACCAGAGATCTACAAGGCCACTGTGCTAATGTGCTGTCCTTTAAACCTGTTCCCAATTAAAAAAAATAATAATTACGTTTCATAGCCCCATCGTACTAAAGCCTAAATTAGAAAAAAGGTGTGAATAAACCATTTTTTTGTTGACTGAAGAGCTTACAGCCCATATGCCATACATCATTGACTGTACCTGGGAAACCCCGTATTTGTATTTTTATTATTAGGATAGTTGTTATTTATTATTCTGACTAGAGTTGGCTTGTAGCTGCCTGTGTAACCTATATGGCCAATTTTACGTTTCTTCTTTGTGTCTTCATTTCCAGACAGTTTCTTGCAGGAAGTCAGCCTTGGGGCTAAACAGCAGAGAATATTTGTAAACTCTTCATGTCAATGTTTGCTTTATTTGCAAAAATGTTTAGAAATGAAATTTCAATTGTTATTTTCACATGTTACTGGCAGTGCAATGAGCAACGATATGCAATAAACTATAGCAGCCAATCAGAAATTGTGTTTTAGCTGCTTGGTGCAGGCAGGCAAATGAAAGCTGCCTTGTGACTGCTTGCTGTAGGGTTTGGCATATCATTGTTCTTTATTATTTTATAAGCCCTCTAATAAGCTGACGCAGTGTGAATTAACCAGGACCTAGTGACATTACTGCAGTATTAGGCATATCATACTTCACGTCTTACTGGCTTTGCTGTTTTCTGCGCCTGCCAAGTACGGTGGGGGGATAGCAGCGTATTAAGACCAGCGTGTTCAATACACTCCTATCCCCCCACTGTACTTGGCAGGAAAAGAAAACGGCACCTCAAAGAAAGAGCTTTCATGGTCACTGAAGAGGAAAATAGGACACGCAGTGTTTTTTCATCTTCCAGCATCCCTAAAGTCACCAAGTACCAAGTAGGAAAACTACCTAGATACATGTAAAATCACCCTTGTAGATGCTTTCTCAGGAGGCAACAGGTAACCTCCCAAGTAACTGCCGTTTTCAAGTTTGAATCATACCCTATATTGCCTAACTTGAGTTATAAAAAATGCAAGCTTTCCGGATAACTTGGATCCCTTCATCAGGATTTTTATATAAAGTCAGATGCAGGGGCGGACTGACCATTTGGAAACTCGGGCACTGCCCGAGGGCCCGGGGTCAGTAGGGGGCCCCATGAGATGCCCCTGGTACCTTTTTCATAGGCTTTTTTGAGTTTGGGCAAGGACACAGGGGCCCCATGATCCCCTATTTCCCAGGGGCCCCATGAGTTGTCAGTCCGCCCCTGGTCAGACGAAAGGATCCAAAGGTGGCCATACACGATGGCGATATACACCTTCCAAAAATCTGTTTCTTTCAATCTATAATCAACAACCCATTCAGTCAATTGGCCACACATGGGGAAGTGAGTTTCAATCGATTGGTCAAGGTATGATCAGAACTTTGTAATGATCGATTGCATCTCTTTTACCATGCAATCTCATAATGTGATTAATCTAAATAAGATTGTATTTATGAACAGCGTATCTTAGTGCTGCTGGTCAAAGCCAATCGATCAATCATTTTCTGCTTTTGGTGATGAACTCAATATGATCAAATCCAGTCTAAAATAATTGAAAGGTAAGTTATGGCTGTTCAATTTGTTTGTGCATTTGGTCGCTTTGATTGGTTAGAATAAAAACATTAAAAAAACAAAAGTTGAAGCATGTGTGGCCATCATAAGTTATCCTGAAAATTTGCATCTTTTATAGCTCACGTTAGCGAATAAGTTCATGCGTTCACACGGACACATGCATATATTCTGCACTGAACACAGGTTCTTGCTAGTGGAAGATCCAGCGTAAAATACACACATAAATGTAGTTTAGACATGTACAATTCTTCTAATGACTTTATGTATGTCCATGTGTCCACACACATAAAATTTACAGATATGTATGGCCCTGGATGCAGCTGTGTCCTACTCTTCTTCTTTTTTTTTTTTTTTTTTGGTGTATGCCCGCAAAACACGGTGCACATTTTCATTTGTAGATGTAACGGTGTGTATGGCTCCATTGATTGCTACAGTGCCATGTTTAGATGCGTAAAAAAAAAAAAATGCTGTAAGCATCTAAATGCTGCGTTTTAGACCTCCATGTGAATGAGCCCTAAAGAGTTTCACTTCAACTGCAGACCTTCTGCATTGATCGATGGCTAACACGTTACAGCATTCTGCTACTGTTATGAAGTACCTGCTGTTGAAATAGGCAGAGACAATCAAAGACGGCTTTTACTAAGGGAACAAAAAAAAGTGAGTTAGAGAGCAAAGGTAACCCGGGCAATCTACCAGAAGGTGTAAATAAGGCGTAAGAAGCAAATGAGTGACGCTGACGTTTGTTTTCCTTTGTGACTGTAATAGGAAATCTGCAGCACTTTCCCCTGGTGACATTGAAGATAATTAGGCCTTTTTCACACATTGACGGAAGCTAGAGCAACCCTTGATCCAGCGCCATCTGAGGCCTGGTGCTAGAATACAGAGTGTCTACCCGAGCTGTGTGTCTGTGCTGGTTGTGCCCCGTCATGCATGTATTTTATCCTGCAGCATGCTCACCCGGGAGGGAGGGACTGGGATGCACGCTGTACATTTGTAGTGGGTGTGGATAATCACTGGGAATGGGAAGTGACTGTGAACTGTATTTGAAATGTGTTTCTTCCCTGGCTATGTGAAGGAAGCAGAGATCCCTCAGGAGCTGATAGAGAAACTGGCTCACAGCGAAATCCACAGCATTCGCGACCTACAGCGCATCCTGGACATTGATTCCGTAGGTAAATTCAATTTCCTTTTTACCTTCTCACCTCTGATTTTAATGGCTGTTTTCTTTCTTTGAAGGAGTTGTATAAGAAAAAAACACTCTCTGAGTAGTTTTCTAAAGCTGGCCATACACTGGTAGATTTTTGAATGAGCGTTCATATGAAAAATCTCATCAGTGTATTTAAAAAAAAAAAAAAAAAAAAAAAAAAAGATTGACGAATGTCGTTCAGAAGTTTTTGATTTTGGTATGAATGAAATTTCCAAATTAAAAACCACATACAGGCAGAAATTTGCTTGTTTGTGAAAGTTTCCATCCCACCCCTTCAAATTTTCTCATTAAAAAAAAAAAAAAAGATTGTTGACTTGACCCTACTAACAATTAGAAAATCAAACGAACATTCTGGAAAGAATCTATTGAAATTCTGCTAGTATATGGCAAACTTTAGGCTTTATAAGAACAGCTGTGTTTTTTTTTTTTTTTTTTTCTCAGGGGTGTCTCTAAAGTCATTCATTGTGATTCAGTAAAACATCTGCGACACGTTTCTGCAGGTGTGTATGTAGCTCAGGAAAACCCTTTGCAATGTCCGTACTGATGTGTGGGACAAATTTAAGTTTGTATATATCAGGGGCGGACTGACCACTCATGGGGCTCCCGGGCAATAGGGGATCATGGGACCCCTGTGTCCTTGCCCAAACTCAAAAAAGCCTATGAAAAAGGTACCAGGAGCATCTCATGGGGCCCTCTACTGACACTGGGCCCTCGGGCAGTGCCCGAGTTTCCAAATGGTCAGTCCGCCTCTGGTATATATATATAAAACACTTTTACTGTATGGCGCTATTGTGTGTTTATTAAAGGGATTTATAAAGCACCCACAAATTATGCAGAGCTTTACACATTGTACATTGACATCTGTCCCTGTCCTCGAGGAGATTACAATCTAAGGTCCCTATCCCCCATTCATAAATACACGTACTAGGGCCAATTTAGACCGGCGCCAATGAACCTACCAGGAAGACTCCTAAAGAAGTACCGCCATATCAGTGATAAGTAAAGTCGAGAAAAATAACTATTTGTCGTACTATCGGGAGACAGATTCTATGACACACCTTATGAATTCCAGGGATTGCCTCCCTTGACTGCGCTGGTTTGATGTTATCTGCTTCACAAGTAACTAAAGCATAGGAGAATAATGGTGGCCATATACTAGACTTAAAATGGTTTGAAAATCCATTATTTGATTAATTCGTTCATTTTTCGGCAGGTAATAGAGAAAAATTAGAAAATCAGTTTTCACTTATTTTAGCCAAAAAAGGAGAAGGTTGGAAAACTGCTTCTGAACGGACGATAATGTGAAAGGTTAATGTGTTTCTCGCGCGTTAAAAATAAATAAAACTGTGCATATTGTGACAAAACGAACAAAAACATTAATTTATGTCCACTGACTGATTTATCATTCGAAATTCAGTCATTACATGATGGCAATATTGATTGCTCCCACGACCGTGTTCGTTATTCGAAAATCAGTTTGAATGATTTTTTGACTATTGTATGGCTAGCATTAGCCCCAGCTCAGCCCTAAGGGGCTACCAAGAGTGAGGCAATTGCATGCAAAGAATGTTGGAATATTTTATTGTCACGTTATTTACTGTAAACGCCTGTATATTATTTTATGCTGCCTGGCATCAATTCGCAAAAACAAAGCCCTTAGTATAGTTATGACTATGTTATTTGTTGATTAAAGGGCCTTGTGTATCAACTGGGGTTATTTTCTCCAAAGGAACCCTTCAGATTCAGGTCTTCTTTCCACTTGTGCATCCCATAACTTAAGTGCTTTGGGGATTAAAACAACCCAATTATTCTGACGCACCTAAACGCATCTGCAACTTTTTCACCAGCAAAGGGAACCACAATGCACACTGTGGGGACTGTGGTGCTCTGTACTTCTGGTGTGTTGGCAGCTCATGTACAGTTCTATTGGGGTCCTATTGTAAAAGAATGGCACTACAGCACGCACTGTGCATGACCATCTGGTAAATATGTGGTTACTGCCTGTGTGTGAAGCCTTACATCCCATGTCAAGTCTTAGTGGTGGCTAAGGACGTATAACTCAAGAACTCAAGTTCCATGTAAGTACAAATTAATATAGAAGCCTCCAAGGGCTTATTAACACCCTCCAAGGGCTTATTAACACCATGTCTGTTGAACTGTATTTTTCTGCACACAACCGCACATGTATGATGTGAACATGGCACATAGAAGCCAGTTATTGTCCTGTTCACACTATTCATGTGCGGAGGTGGTCAGAAAAACACAACTCAATGGACTTGGTGTGAGCGAGCCCTAAAGGTTTTGTTATACTAAATTTGCCAAATGCAAATTATATTATTTATATTATATTTAACCATTTAAGATATACTGCTACAGGGCAACCCGCTGTGCAGAATCACGTATAAATACATGATTTTTCATTTTTGGGTAGAAGGCGCGCACGCATGCTACCCTGCCTGCGCTGTCATTGGTTTCCAGAGTTGTCAGTCATCGGGTCCCGGCCAGCGATTCATGGCCGGGACTCAGCGATCGCTGGAGAAACTGGCAGTGGAGAGACCTGTAAACAAAACAGGTCTCTCTCCTGTCAGCAGGGACATGCTGCTTTCTATCTCTCTGCAAAGCAGAATGTGCCAGTCATTGAGAGAGCTGTGCCCGCCCATGACGTCATCGTGGCTCAGCCAGTCAAACAGCCGAAACCCGGAAGGAAGACGGAGTGAAGATGGAAGCCTTGACAGTGGTGACAGCGTGCCACTGGAGGGTTTTGTTCTAATGTCACTCTTTCATATTGTGCTAGTATGCAATGCACACTAGCACATTATGCTTTTATTTTGCAGGGGACATTTTTTTGTAAATTTTTTTTTTTTTTTTTTTTTTTTTTTTTTGGTTTATTAATACTGCTTTATGCTTTGACAATAAAATCTAGAACCAAAATGGTTACTGTGCAGAGCTGCACCAGATTCTGTGTGCACCAGTATTAGTGAATATCCCCCTGTGTGTGTGAACAGCTGTGACTATCAGTGGCATGGCCAGGTCTTTACCCTGTGTAAATGATCGGCCAATGCCACCGCTGTTTGCATGAAACTGCTCATCCTACCGGATACATTCAGTTATGAACTCTGACTGGCCCTGGATGCAGACAGATTGGGGAGATTTACTAAAGATGGTAGCCAATCCGCTTCTAACTTCAGCTTGTTCAGTTAAGTTTTGACAATAAAACCTGGAGCTGCATCAGATTTTGCACTCTCCAGTTTTAGTAAATCAACCCCATTGTGTCCAGGGGATGGCATTTCAGGTAGTATTTCTAGAGTTGAACAAAAAAGGTTGACCATCGCGTGGCTAGAGGTCACAACAAAGGAAATGTCATAGTGCCACGTCCCGATTGAAGGATCAGTTGTATCAAAGATTGCTTAAGGACTTTTTAGACACATAAACTCAGTACACAGAAAGTAAACACAATTGTTACTTTATTAACATACCATATCTAAAATATATTTTGCATATTTAAAATTGTTCATATGCATTGCACATTAAATCGCAGCATTTCCCCCCATCAATTAAAGAGAATATACGGTTTTCCGTTAGAAATATTGTAGAGGTGATAAACACAATCCACTTACTTCTAAGTGAGGGTATCCGAGCTGTTTAGTTGAAGCACGACATGTTTTGCGACGGGGTCGCTTCCACAAGGGCTAGCAATGCATGTAAAAAATGGACAAACTTACAAGTAATCATTGCAAACATTACCAATAGACTTCAAATACAAGATGGATACTGCCTATAAGGCACTTACATGAAAATATAAACAGTGTGTATTGTATGATAAAGGACTACTCAAGGCAGCAACGCAGGTCCCCACAACCAACCAGAACAGCAACCCTACAGCGAATGCGGGGGCACATCAAACAGGCAAATGGGCAACCAAGAACACCCCACAGGAATCACGGGCAGTGTGCAACTAAGATTAGATAATAGGTCAAGGGTGCAGGGCAAGGTTAGACATCATCATCGTAGTTTTCCAGCTAATAGGTATGGTAATAGGGAGCACCACAGACCTGCAAGAGACCAAAATGTAGAAAATAGTCAAAGTTGCCTTAACAGAGGTAACCCATCTCTGCATTATAGAATAATATTGTAAACCAGACCCAAAGTTCTAACAAAGCTTTACCTCCACGCGTGAAATGACACATCCACTGTATAGGCCTAAAAGGCACATGGGGACAACCATTATTTGTGAAGCAAGGGACCGGAATACCATCAGCAGACTCAAGATGGATCACCTCCACTATTTAGCCTAGAAGCCAGATGGACTGAAAAACAGGGAATATTCCAGACTTAAAAAGACTCCCCTTCCCTGGTCCCTCCCCAAATTATAACCATCATCAATAGAAGATACTTAAAACGTGAGTAGACATACCACGATGTAAGAGGATTTCAGGCAGTATACTAACTGGCCATCAGTTTTGGCCTGGACGCATCCCTAATTATTATTATTATTATTATTATTATACAGTATTTATATAGCGCCAAAAGGTTTGCTCAGTGCTGTACATTATAGTGGGGGACAGAACATGAGACAATACAGTAACAAAACAATACACGAGGGGTTCGAGGGCCCTGCTCTTTCGAGCTTACAATCTAGGAGACCACTTACATGCAAATAGCAATGGCTGCTGTCAGCCTATCATTACCTTGTACAGGCTGAGCAGTCGCTGCTATTCGCATGCACCTGTCATCCCAGCCGCATGAACCCACCGATTCTTTCTGCTGGAATTCATGTAATCGCCAGTGTGAAGGAGACCTTAAAATACAACCAATCGTTAGAAATGAAAGCTCTCTGGAAAAAATACCATTAAATTTAAAAAAAAAATTGTGCATTTTATTAAATTGACCCTAATGGCAGATGATATTGGAGATTACCATTCTATGTATTTGGCCTAACTCAACATTTATCGAGACTTGAGGACACAATTGGTTAAAGAGATGAAAGGTCATATTCCTGGGCCATAAACAGCAGCTGAGCCATTGATAAAGAAATCGCTCCTATAATGGGTGGGTGTGGCTTTACTCTCTTGGGAGAGAAGGACAAAACTGGCTTGGTTGTTATAGAAGGTGACCTGTGTTCATGTTCATTGTCTACTCCCAGAGGAACAGACTGCCGGTCTGATTAGAAAGCTTTCTGTAATTGCTTTAAAGTAAGACAAGTCCAACTATATGTTTGTGTTCCCAATAACACAACATGCCTAAAAATATTCTTACCTTTTTAGTTATTTTTTGGAGGAGGTTTATACATAGGACTCTCTAGGCAGCTTGCAAGCTATTCCGAACAATTTACAAAGTGCAATTAGAGAGACGAATGAAGGGACAGTTTAACTTATAAGCACATTAATATATGAAGTAATGCTCAATCCTTGGGATATTGAACCCCTTTGTTAGGGCAAGGGTGAAAATCTAGATTGCAACTCAAAATGAGATCTGCCAGTGCAGTAAATATGAAGTTTAATTAAAAACCTTCTTTTTTTTTTTGTGTTTCTCTACAGCTTTACATTAATTACTTACCTGTAATGTAGTATGTCCCACACTGTTCAGGTTGCTGGATTGTGTAGAAATCTTCACTGTTCATCTTCCCTGTCCTCTTCCAGCTTCAGGTCTCCAGGCTCAGCTGCACTAAAGATGATCTGTCAAAGACATGCCCTCTCCTCCAATGAGAAAAGTGCTTTTATTGATTCCATTGCCTGTAGCTCAATCTGTGAATAGAGGAGAGAATCATGTCACTGTCCAGACTTTCTTCCATTCACAGATGCTTTGCTGTGACGTGCGGTACCTTTCAATGCGCTGTGTAAAAATACAGACATGCTGCAACTGCATTCAAGTGTGAGCAGGGCACATAGAAAATAATTGTTATCTTTGTGCCTTAAAGGTGACCTTGGTTTATCCAGTCTGGAAAAACATGGTAACCACACATTGTGCGAACGAGCCCTGAGTGTACTGCGTGTCGCCCCTCCACTTCCTCCTCTTGTATCCGCTGGTCCTGGGGCATCTATAATGGGCACTGGGATACTGCTGGCAGGATGCTAGCTCCTCCTTCCTGGCTGCTAAGTGCCCCCCCCCCCCCCAGACTTCAGTGGAATGCCCCCCTGGCTGCTTTGGATACTGTGCGGGGTTAAGCACTCTTCAATTGGGAAGGGGTTAGCTGCACCCTACCCCCCCCCCCCCATCCAGTCGCACATTTCCCCACACTGCTTTGGGCACTGTGTGGGGCTATTCACCCCCCCCCCCCACTGATTTTAGGGGTGCATCCTCCCCAGGCTGCTTTTGATACTGTGCAGGGCTAAACAGGGGCAGGGCCAAAGTGGTCCTCCTCTGTTGGAGGGGGGTTTGATGCCTGCGGATGCAGCAATGTATAAATTTAAATTCATGTTTTAGAGCAGCATTCAGGGGCATATAAAAAAAAATGTCCCAAACCTGCTTTCAGGGGGGAGCCTACTAGCATAATGAATGCACATATGCCCGTACAGGCATATAGGGCTCACCCATGTGTTATCATCTGTACTGCGTGCTGAGGGGCTGTTTCTGTGTCTGAAATCAGCATTGGAGCTGTATACAAGTGGATGCAGATGCAGTGGCTGCAAGGATACAGCCACATGTCAAAATTTGACATGCGTGCAGGAGTGGGTGCACGGGTACAAACGCACACTGTAATTATATAATAACATTCTAGCCAATTTAAAAAAATAAATCAAATATGTGCATATTCTAGCCAATAGAATTGGTTTACCTGCATGCCCTTCTAAATACGAACACCTGTAAACTTGCATAAATGCACATAGCCAGGGGTGGATTGACAACTCATGGGGCTCCCGGGCAATAGGGGATCATGAGGCCCCTGTGTCCTTGCCCAAACTCAACAAAGCCTATGAAAAAGGTACCAGGGGCATCTCATGGGGCCCCCTACTGACCCCGGGCCCTCGGGCAGTGCCTGAGTTTCCAAATGGTCAGTCCGCCCCTGGACATAGCAATGTGTCAAAACAAGCATTTTTGATGCTGGAATATTTATGAAGTATTTTAAAACGTCCGCAGGGATGAGGCCTACTTGGGACTTGCGGCTGAAGAACACTGACCAATCATCTTTGCCTTTGCTAACCAGCCCTAGAAATGGGAAAGTGAAAATGTAAATGTAGCTCTTGTTCCTGGCAGGCTGCCTCGTTGACAGTGTATGCCTGTACCTGGCAGGCTGCCTCGTTGACAGTGTATGCCTGTACCTGGCAGGTTGTCTCGTTGACAGTGTATGCCTGTACCTGGCAGGTTGCCTCGTTGACAGTGTATGCCTGTACCTGGCAGGCTGCCTCGTTGACAGTGTATGCCTGTACCTGGCAGGCTGCCTCGTTGACAGTGTATGCCTGTACCTGGCAGGCTGCCTCGTTGACAGTGTATGCCTGTACCTGGCAGGCTGCCTCGTTGACAGTGTATGCCTGTACCTGGCAGGCTGCCTCGTTGACAGTGTATGCCTGTACCTGGCAGGCTGCCTCGTTGACAGTGTATGCCTGTACCTGGCAGGTTGCCTCGTTGACAGTGTATGCCTGTACCTGGCAGGCTGCCTCGTTGACAGTGTATGCCTGTACCTGGCAGGCTGCCTCGTTGACAGTGTATGCCTGTACCTGGCAGGCTGCCTCGTTGACAGTGTATGCCTGTACCTGGCAGGCTGCCTCGTTGACAGTGTATGCCTGTACCTGGCAGGCTGCCTCGTTGACAGTGTATGCTTAACAGGAACTGTGTTTCACCCAAAATGGCAAATTAGATCCTAGCTTATAGGATCCTTATTGGTCTCTGTGGGAAACACATTTCTAATTGATGTTTACAACTGCTCAAGGTAGATAAACTCCCAATCTCCAAGCACAACTCCTCCTGTAGGCACTAGCCTAGCTCCTGTGTTCCATAGATGAGAACAAAGGACGCCCGATCGGCTGCACTCCAAACAATCCACTTTATTGAACCGAGATAAAACCAATACAGACAGTGGAAATACAGTGCGGGACTAGCAGGTAAACGCGTTTCATGCTAAAGACAACCTCAGGGTAATAAGTGCTGTCTTTATCATGAAACGCATTTACCTGCCATTTCCCCACTGTATTTCCACTGTGTATTGGTTTTATCTTGGTTCAATAAAGTGGTTTGTTTGGAGCGCAGCCGATCGGACGACCTTTGTTCACATTTCTAATTGAACCATTGGTGAAAGAGCAATGGTAAAAGTAATTTTTTTTTTTTTTGAATAGGTTTTATTTTTTTTTCTTATTAATGGTCTGTTTTTACCACAGGCTGTTATGCTTTTTAGTAATTTTGTTACACTTGAGGTATTGCAAAATTGTATTCATAGTTCTGACTTCCGTTTTGGAAAATCAGCACACTGATTTTGTAACATAATTACAAAACATCCCTTAGAAAGCCTTAGGGGAAAAAATGTGCAATCATTATTTCAATTATCTGGGATTATACGGCACCATATTTTTGCTGCTTTCTACCTGTTGACAGGACTGTGAGCTATAAACTGGGAGGAAAGATTATGCCTGGTGGTGAAAACCTCACTGACAATAGCCATGTTATGATCATGTCTCTAATGAATAGGGAAGAGTCTTTGATGACATTTGGGTGGCAGCTTCTGTCGAGTGCATGCCTTTAGCAATTTTCTCTGCCTTGCTTTTGAAGTCATGTTGAGGCCTACTTACTTTGGCCATCATCATAAATAATAAAAAGCTTTTTTTTTCCTTTTTTTTTTTTTTTTTTTGGGGGGGGGGTGGTATTAAAACAAATCGGTGTCAAAGGATCACAAAGCCTGTTGGAACAAGACTGCCAGCGCAGAAATCTACAGACCTTATTCACACGGCCTCTTCGGTCGGAGTTTAATTGTAGGCCTGTCTATAGAGGCCTGGTTTTTATGCTTCATAACCTCCCTTATGTTGCTGAGCTTTGAGCAGGTAATGAAGCGCCTGAATCCCAGACACAGCTGATTGTGCATTCTGAAGATTAAAGCAGCTTTTATCTTGAAAGGGGGGGAAAAAAACAAAAACATTACTGGTGAACCACCAATTAGATGTCACTGTGTTTGTATTTCAAAATGGTGGACACGTGCGTCATTGCTTTGTTATGTAATGGGTAAATTAGTATGGATATAAATATTTAGTGAGGTTTATGTGTCTATTTTCAGACTAAAAGACTAAATATTCAATCAGTTCAAGATTCGAGCATTCATGATAATATGTACCTGGGGCTGCTGCCCCATTCTGTTAAAACTGGACTCCTATGAACAGTATAAGTTCAGTGCCTGAATAAGGGCCTTTTTAAACAGTGTGTGTAGCAGGGGCGGACTGACAACTCATGGGGCCCCAGGCAATAGGGGATCATGGGGCCCCTGTGTCCTTGCCCAGACTCAAAAAAGCCTATGAAAAAGGTACCAGGGGCATCTCATGGGGCCCCCTACTGACCCCGGGCCCTCGGGCAGTGCCCGAGTTTCTAAATGGTCAGTCCGCCCCTGGTGTGTAGTTAGGTCCCTTTCACATGGGCGATAAAAATAGCTGGTTGATCTGCATTTTTACCACCCCTGACTGCCCACCTAAAGTCTACTATGGCAGCCAAGATACAAAGCAAAGCTGATTTTGAAGGGGGGCACCTATTCGGTTCGATTTGCAACCACGAACTACACACTTCACTTGCAGTTATGGTGCGGTAGTCAATACAAAACCCCTCTTGGTAATATTAAAATGTATAGAGGAGGTGCCAGTATGACTTCTTAAATGATTGCGGCTGAGCCCCAGTTGCGTCCCTAGAGGGGTGCGGGCTGCACCGGGTGACACCATCACAGGGGGTGCAGGAGCAGGATTCCAGCAGAGCTTCTGGGCTCTGTGAAGGTCCTGGCCAGTTATTGGAATGATCCCAGATTCCCAGCACAGTGACCGCTTCCCCAGGTGTAGCGGTAAAATGAGTATCCCGACCCGTGAAGATATGTATCCCTTGAAGCAACTGCGCACGTGCCGGTTTCAGGGTCGGGATACTCATTTTACCGCTACACTAGCACCGCTCCTTCCTCTCTGGAGGGGTGACACCACGTGTTACCGCATCGGGTGACACCAACCCTAGGGACTCCTGTGCTCAGTCCTATTTACTTGAGTAGGTGCCGTCTGTTAAACTCAGCATGCCGATCTGCTTTCCTTCTTGGCTATCTGACTGCTGTGAGTTATGCTCTGCACTTTATAAATAAGACGTTAAATATAAATGCAGTGTAGAGTATTTGTAGTGATGTTTGCTGAAGAGCAGAAAACTCTTTCATACCCCTCCATAATGAAGCTGATCAGACTCCCATCTTTTCCTCTGCAATACCGATCTGTGAGAAGATACTTGCTGAGGGCTATGGTATTTACTCTGCGGTGCCAGTATAGAGCACTGAGGTGTGAGCACAGAATGCACCATTTTTTTATATAGGTTTATAAAGAAAAGAAAATCGCATGAGACCCTGTTTGGCTTTAAAACTTAGCTCCAGGCAACAACAAAAAAATTGCACGTTCTAGGGGAACAAACGAAAGAAGATTCACTTGTGCTCAGTCTGGGGTAGACCAATTCTCACATCATTTTTCTTCCGCACACTGTGCTAGCCTAGGGTACTAATGTTATCAAGACCAATGCAAGGTCCATAGCCCTGCACTGGATGTGTTGACGCCAAGGGACAGTCCACTGTCGGAGTGTGGGAGGAGTGCTGTCTGCTGATGGAGCGGAAGATCGGGTAAGTAAATGTGTTTCCACTCTCCTGTATTTTTGGTACCCTATACATTTATGTATAGGCTCTTAAATTAGTAAACCATAAATCGGGCTTAGTTGAAAGTGGTCACATACACTCACTGGCCACTTTATTAGGCACACCTGTTCAATTGCTTGGTAACATAAATTGCTAATCAGCCAATCACATGGCAGCAACTTGATGCATTTAGGCATCTAGATGTGGTGAAGTTGACTTGCTGAAGTTCAAACCAAGCATCAGAACGGGGAACAAAGATGATTTAAGTGACTTTGAATGTGGCATGGTTGTTGGTGCCAGACGGCCTGGTCTGAGTATTTCAAAAACTGCTGATCTACTGGGATTTTAACTTACAACCCTCTATAGGGTTTACAGAAAATGGTCCAAAAAAGAGAAAATATCCAGTGAGTGGCAGTTGTGTGGACGAAAATGCCTTGTTGAGGTCAGAGGAGAATGGGCAGACTGGCTCGAGATGATAGAAAGGCAACAGTAACTCATGTCAGTATGGACCAAAATCTCTGAGGAATGTTTCCAACACCTTGTTGAATCTATGCCATGAAGAATTAAGGCAGTTCTGAAGGGAAAAGGGGGTCCAACCCAGTACTACCAAGGTGTACCTAATAAAGTGGACGGTGATTGTAGGTCTGCAGTGTTTGTCATGGTGTTGTAGGCTTGTGCGTTACATTTATTTGGGGCATTTTCTAGTCATATGTACTGGGCTTTACCTTTTTAAGCTAATCTATAAAATAAATCCCTTCACACCTAACCCCCGCCCCCCCAAAAAAGACCATTTTCCACTTAACCTAAGCCTGACCGCAAACCTTTTTATCAGATACATTTGAACCACTGTTAACTGAATGAACCCCAATAATGGAGGATTTATCAGTCAAATTATCCTGTTATTTTCATTTTCTTATGGGGTTGATTCTTTGGAACTAATTTGTACCATTCTTGACTATTAATGGTGCAAATTTATTTTGGCTCTGAAATGCCAAAAACCCAATGGTTCTTAGAGAGCCTGACACTTTAGTAGCAGATATAATACTGCAAAGACTGAGGTGATGTTCTTCTAGCACCTTTGTTGCACCCTTCCAATATAAAAGAGATTATTTCACAAAATGACGCCTAGGCAGTGTGTAGCCGGTAATGTGCTATAGGGCTTTGAGATGGTAATGAAACACACATTTCTTATCAATCCACATTTATTTAAATAACTCTAATTAGGACTCTTATGAATGCCTATCTTCAACCTCACCTCTGATTAATTCATGAAGGAGCTCCCTTATGCATATAACCTTTCTCTGTGGGATAGGCTTAGCATAGGCAATATATAAAATATTTAAAACTGCTTATGAGAATTATAGAGCCCCCACTTCTAAAAGTATGTATGGCATGAGTATGTGTTACGATTGAGCCATAATTTAGTTTTGGCTTTCTGAGAAAACCGCATTATTATCAAAAATATGAACTGATATTTTATTAAATATGTGTGTGTATGTGTGTGTGTGTGTGTGTATATATATATATATATATATATATATATATATATATATATATATATATATTTATTGTGATATTACTATTGATGATAATACTAATATATGATATGGAAATAAAAAGGTCAATTGCTTATAGCAACTAGATTCCAATGTAGAACATTAAATACCTGGGATTCCACAGGCAATGGATAATTTTTTTTTTTTTTTTTTTTTTTTATACTTTTTTACATGAACTCCCCTAGATATGTAGCTTTCCTGGCAGCAGAAATAGCTAAACGCTGAAAAAAAAATCTGTAAACTCGGTACCGCGTTTAGCCGCATTTATCCGTATTTAGATTTTGGGTGTTTATTCATTTGATTGGACAGAGTATTTTCCATTGACATGAATACACGCCCAAGTGCTAAATGCTTTTACAACTCATTTACACACCTTTTTTTTTGGCTGAAACGGTCCTCTCCTGAATGCGATTCGTCTGCGTTCAGGAGAGGAATGTTTAACTGCCCCTGAACTCTGCTTCTCCTAAAATCTAGTAAAAGCCTATGTGTACACATGGACACATAGGGGTTTATTTACTAAAGCTGGAGAGTCCAAAATCAGACTCACTTCTGCATAGAAACCAATCAGCTTCTAACCTCAGCTTGTTCAATGAAGCTTTGGCAATGAAACCTGGAAGCTGATTGGTTTCTACGCAGAAGGGAGTCTGATTTTGGACTCTCCAGCTTTAGTAAATAAACCCCATAGGGTTTTACTGATTTGAGCTCAGGGGCTTTGGCAACTCATGTTGAGTCACACAGTAATAAACCATACAAGATGTGGTGCACTTGTATACCTGGTTTATAAATACCATATTTGTTGCTATTGTAGGTTTTTTTTTTTTTTTTTTTTGTTTTTTACACACATTGCAACCAATCGGATTTCCCTTTCCATCCTCCTTGTACTGCAGGGGAAAGTCCTAGGAACCTGGTTGCAGTGGATAATGAAGACCGGCACATTAATAAACAGGCTGATATACTAAGACTGTTCAAAGTAGGCCATTGTTCCTTAGGCGCAAAAGTTTATGGCGCAGTATTTTTTGTTGTTGGTTTTGACGTGTTATGTTTTGTAATGATAATCCCAATAGTATAGTGTTATGTTCTTTTTTTAAAGAAGAACTTCACTTGTTTCTAAAAAAATTAAACAAAATGAACAAATGTTGTAGCTGCTGACTGTTAGACTGGTACTTACCAGCCTATAGAGTCTAGCTATGTCTTCCCTAGAGCCAATTCTTCGCTGGGTTTTGGCTTCCCAGACACCATCTAGGATGCCGGAGCTGGTTGTGACTTCCTGATGTTTCACTGCTGGCTCCTTGCTGTGCATGCGTAAGATCACATTGCGCCTTGAGACAGCAGGAGTTATTCAGCCCAAGAGGACAAAAATTCTTGCCTAGGTGTGGGAGTGGGTAAAAAAAGGTAATTTTTAGGTGAAGTTCTTCTTTAATGATGAGATGTAGGTTAAGACTAAATATAGGGTATTTTTCACTCTTCGTTTTATGTTTAGGCATTTCGGAGGAGGTTGTTTCTAATGTTTGGGCCTATAGCGCAGTTATGCCCCCCCCCCCCCCCAAAAAAAGAAAAGTCAGCAGCTAAAAATACCGTAACCGCTGACTTTTAACATTAGGGCACTTACCTGTCCAGGGATCCAGCGATTTCTTCAAATGGCTGTCGGGTGTTGGTGCTGCCATCTTGACTAAGGGAAACTGGCACCGAAGCCATGTGGCTTCACAGCCGGTTTCCTACTACACAGGCATGAAGCTTGCTGCGCTTTGTGATTGGGCTGTAGTCCCAGATGTTTGACCCCCCCACAGCCCTCTGGGACACTTAACAGGTCCAAGAGGGCTGGGGGGGGGGCAAACATCCGTGGCGAACTGAATCTTTTAATTGCAGGTGGGACCAGTACCTGCACTTTCTTAATATTAGCCTCTAGTAATCCCCTGTAAAGCAACACTCTGGGAGAAGGTAAGGCAGCACTAGAAGCCAATGTGGCACTACTGTGTACAATGTACTAACCGGGATCACAGTGACAATAGGTAGGAGCAATATGATGACCTCAGTGTGTTTCTGCTTCATTGTCCAATCAGCAAGTTGCCGGTGCTTTTTTGGACCACTTGGCAATTAAGCTGTGCTGCAGTGGTAATTTTGGTAATCAAGGTGCTTATTTATAAATGCTTTCACATAGGATTCACACATCTTTCACCCAAGATTTACAACTTTTAACTGGAAAAAATGTTTGAAACCTGTGTGAAAACATTTTATAGGTAGACCCCTTAGGACTAACTAGATGGGGTGTTGCTAGAGATGGCTGCACTGGACGCAGAAGCGCGTTGTGCAATGACTGCATACAATTGGCTGCATCCAGTTTGCACGTGGCTAGAACCATTGTCCATGAATGTAGATTGTCTGCATCCAGAGATGGTCAGAGCCCCTCATCGCATATAACCAGCCAGATGACAGATGAGTAGTTGCATGTAAATAGCTGCTGTGCTGGTTTTTGATTCCCACAGGGTCGCAATTAGGAGTTTATTTACTAAAGGCAAATAGACTGTGCACTTTGCAAAGTGCAGGAGCTTAGTAAATGAGGTAAAGTTACACTTTGCAAACAATACCCAATACCCACGTGCAAGGAAAAAACAAAACCGCATTTTGGCTTGACTTTATTGGTTGATGGAAGTCAGCAGAGCTTCTGCTGATTTACTAAGCTCTGGAACAACAGAGTGCAATGTACAGCGTTGAGCGAACTATTGGCGCTTTATAAATACTGTATAATAATAATAACTGCACTTTAAAGTGCCCAGTCTATTTACCTTTAGAAAATCAACCCCATAGTGTGCATGGAAGTGGCTTCTGTGCCAGCAACAATCGCAGATTCTCGTTGTCTGAATGGGCCCTTACTTAGTATTATATTTTCAGACGCAATAGACAATTTCTTTATTATGGGGGGGGTCTTTATCATTTTTTTTTTTCTCTAAATGTTGTGCCAATCTTGATCTATCCAATACTAGAGTAGTGGCGTAAAATGTCTGCAACCAATCCTATTCAGCTTACCAGAATCTGATCACTCAGAAATTGATTTAATTGGATACTGAAGGTCACAGTTCTTTGGTTTTGAAGACACAAGCCATATGTGAAAAGGGCCCATCTTACACACAAACCAGATTTCACTTTTTAATTTTTCAGTACAGATTAGGCAAAAAAGGGGTTTATGCACACTGGGCTTTCATAGGCATTTTAGATGCCTGGCGTCATTTCCTGGCACTTTCTTTGCCGCACATGCCCCTGTAAACGGCTGTGATTTTAATGATTCTTTGCATCTGCATTTAGCCATGCATGTGCATCCAACATATTTTATGAACATGAAACTTTTGCATTCAGGAAATTTCATGCACAGATAAATGCAGTTGCAAAGGAGCATTGGCGTTTACAAAAGCACAGCTACGTACAGCCAAACGCTTGTATGGCAGGCTTTACATTGCACAGGAAAGATCTGGGCAAGTACTCCAGGCATCTAAAAGGCCTGTGTGAGCTCCATGTCACAGGTGTCAAACTGCGACCCTCCAGCTGTTGAGAAACTACAAATCCCATCATGCCTCTGCCTTTGGGAGTCATGCTTTCAACTGTCAGTCCTGCAATGCCTCATGGGATTTGTAGCTCTGCAGCAGCTGGAGGGCCGCAGTTTGACATCCCTGCTCTATGTGCATGAACCTTTAAGGAAGAATCTTGCTGGCAACCGTGGATTGTGATACCATTGACTTCGTATCTGATCAATATCTGCTAATGGATATAAAAAAAAAAGTCAGTGCTGCATTTACAAGTGTCCAGAGACCCTGCCGAGGATATTACTTTGTTTTTACTGCCAGATGATTGACCTCAATAAATGCAAGGAATCATTTGTATTTTAGGGCAAATGGATGTCCCGAAATACCCCCAGTAACGCCTAGACCCACCTACATTATGTCATAACACATAACTTGCTATTAAAACATTATCATACCACAGCTTGAATGCAAGCCGAGGAAGCGAGTGACATTTTTATCCGCTACCAAAATAAAATGACAGCAGGACAGGAAGAGATTTGGTCGGAATGTGCTATATGCGGAATGGAACTGGCTGCTGAGAAATAACTACTTTTTTCAGATCTCCTTTTAGACTGGCAGGTATACAAGTGGCATCCGCCAATCAGTACATTGTAGATCAGTAAGTGGGCACAAAGGCAGGTGTTTTCATTTGGCTGGGAGTTTACTGAGATGATACCTGTCTTGTTCTAAATAGAAAACTACAGCATTTATAAAAGAGCTTTGCTACTTTTAAAAAAAAAGTTAAAATTTGCAAAATTTTTAAGCTGTTGACATTTAAAGGATACGTTCACCTTTTTGGAATATGTTACATGTTCAATCCATATTTATTTATTTTTTAATCCAAACAATTTTAATCCATATTTAGGGTAGAACATGTAATATGTTCCAGCTCCTGCCATCAGTTCCTCCCGATCCCTCCTTGGTGTGACAGCGGGTGGGGGATCTTCTGCCCACATGGCCATGTCATTCACTCACAATTTCCTGTGAATAAATGAACTACAACTACTTTCAGCCACCGCAGCTGATGACTTGCAGTTCTGAATGATGATACCTGCCTTGTTCTAAATAGAAAACTACAGCATTTATAAAAGACCTTTTATTTAAAAAAAAAAATAAAAGTCAGCAACTGCAAATTTTGAAGCTGCTGACATTTAAAGGATACATTCACCTTTTGGAACATGTTCAATCTATATTTAGGGTAGAACATGCAATATGTTCCAACTCCTGCCATCAGTCGCCCCCCCCCCCCCCCCCAATCGCTCCTTGGTGTGACAGGAGGTGGGGGATCTTCTCCTCACACCCGCTGCCCACATGACCGTGTCATTCACTCACAATTTCCTGTGAATGAATGCACCGCGGCTGACAGCTTGCAGGTATAGGTAGAAAGCTGCAGGGCATGTCTGCAGAATCCTGATACCAGCCTTCTTAGGGGAAAAAAAACAGTGAATACACATTTATCTGCAGAAATATGTGTATTATTATTTTTTCTCAAAAGTTGAACAAACTTATCCTTTAAAAAATAGACTCTTGCCATCCCGTGGAGTCCAGCGTAGCCTTTCTCAGAACCGATTCTTTGCCGGGCTTCAGTTCTCTGGTGCTTCGATATGGGAACTAGCTGTGACTTCCTGCCAACTCTCCATTGCACATGCGCAAGTTATGGCAGTGCTGTGGGAGGGGGTGGGCCATTCCAAGCTGACGTACTGCTAATGCTCGCTTAAGTGAGAATTGCAGAAGTGGGAGTGGATAGCTGTCAGAAAAAGTGACTTACTCACAGAAGAAAACCAAACAACCCCCCCCCCCCCAAAAAAAAAACGTAATTTGATACGCAAACAGGAGTATTAACAGCTAGCTGGTGCCTAGATTACATGTGTAACACTTGGCTGTAAGTTAGGTTTAGTTCCTCTGATAACAATAGTACTGCAGCTATTTACAAAGTGGAACTCCAAGTAAATGGCTGGCTAAGTGTTTGGTTTAAATACAAATGTTTCAAGAAGACCCTCCCCTTCCCCAATAAAGCGCTGAGCAAACTGTTGTCGCTATATAAATCCTGTATAATAATAATAATAATCAAAAGAACTAAAGCAATGCAATCTTAGTTTGAAAATCAAGTCAGTAGTAGTACCTTGCCTCATTCATTTAGGTTTTTATCCAATCTTTGCAGCCTTTTACTCCTGTGGATGTGAAAACTATGCCGCCATTTCTTTTAAAATGTAATTGGTAGCCAGTTTCTTTCTTACTCTGTTCTGGTGCACCAATGACGTCTGTGCTATATGTTGCTCAGGAATCGTCGGAGGTCTGGTGTACTTTGCTAGTTAACAATGAACAGCTGTGCCAGATCTGCTGTGTATATGCCACTCTCGGGCAAATGCCATACAAATCAATAAAAGTGCAAATGGGTACGAGAGAACTGAGGGGGTGGTTAGTCAATTACCAACTGCAACAGGTCTTGTACATTCTTGCACATGAGACCTGGCGGTGTTGGTTATTGTTCAATAACCAACTACTGCAGGTCTTGAACGGTGCATGCGCAAGGCTGATGCATGTGCTGTAAAAGATCTAGCGCTGTTTGTTCTAGAATAATAACAAACATCCCCGTCACTTGCGGTACATGTAAGAGATCAAGTGAGATCTCCCTGGAGGCACTGGTGACATAGCCTTTGTAGGGGACAGATGTTATGCCCTGGCTATATCACCAGTGCCTATTAGAAACCAGGAACTGTGGGGAAAAAAAATAAAATTTAAAAAAACCTTTACTGCACAAATTAATTAATGATGTTTCGGGATGTTCGGGATCGTGGAATTTTGTGTGTTGAGGGTAAAGCTCTGCTTTAATGTGTTTCCTGCCAAATGATTGACCTTTAGGCCTACTATCCTTGTGATATTTCAGGTTTTCCTGGTTTAGCATTACTGCTACCCAGGTCTGCTGCGGAAATGCTGACATTGGAAATTCAGTACCTGGAGTACAGCTTTGGGCCTCTTCTCCATGGCCCCCTTCATATGGGATCCATAGATCATGTGTCTGCTATAACCACATCTGGTTTAGTAAGTAAAAGCAGACCTGGTTGCAAACCTTTTACATTTGATGCAACAAACCTGAACTGACCCAGATGTAAAAAGATACACATCCACTTATATCTGGCCACCCATACATTGCAATCTACTTGTGATCCATCTAATCTTGGCCCATTTATGGAAAAGTAACAGGGTCCATCTAAGGGGATCTCCTTCCCAACTCATTAATACTTGTATTGCCAGTTCTCCCCAGCCACTCCTGCTTCCTTAGCTGGTAAAATACCCTTCTGGGTATGGGAGAGCATACGACTTCCTCCCTTGTGACAGTGCGCAGGTGTAGCAGCCAGTCGACCCAAGCACTGATGGAGGGAGTGATGTTACCACCCCCAATGCATCTGACACTATTCAACACTGGTGATTTTGGTGTTGGCTGCAACTGAGGAAGGAGTGGTGGAGGAGTGCTGGCAAGGTGGGGGGCCCTTAACGAAAGTGCTGTAAACTTGCCCTGAATTAGCAGGCTAAATGAGCTGCTGTGCAAAAAGGAATGAAACCGTCTAGTCATTTTATTCTAATTGTGTTTTTTTTTGGTTTTGTTTTGTTTTTTTTTTATTTTAATTTCACTGTGGTTACTTATACCAGTTCAATGAGTAACAGGCTTGCTTGATCAACATTTTTTATGTTAGTGCAGGGGTGTCCAAACTTTCCAAACAAAGGGACAGTTTACTGACAGACTTTAGAGGAGCTGGGCTCTGGCCAGTGAAGGTAGAAATTGTCCTGGCAATATTGGGTATAAACAGTTCCTCATCTTTGGTACTAGGGGTAGGAATAGTGCCACATTTTTGGTCCGTGGTAGGAATGGTGACCCCATATTGTCTTTGTATCAGTGGAGGAATTGTGCCCCAAGGGCCGGATAAAGGCAAGCAAAGGGCCGCAGTTTGGAGACCACTGGGTTAAAGTACAAAAAAACGGTAAATGTGGGTAATAGCAGGAAATAGATTAAAAAAAAAAAACTGGCATGTGTTCCATTTGATTAGATAGACGTGAGAATAACGTGATTTTTTTTTTTTTTTTTTTTTTTTTTTTTTTTCTACTGGTCTTCATGAGTTATTGTGAGTTCAATCATGTTTTGTCTGCCCAGCTTCATAAATCAGTTGAAGGCGACTTTGTTCTGGGCTTCTGAAAACGTAATTGCGTTTCCTGGCAGATGTTAAAACGAGCGCCAAATCATTCTACATAGGATCACCTTTAATTCTTTTTTTTTTTTTTTTTTTTTTTTTTTTTACCCTCCTATTTTTTTTTATTTGGCTGCTCTCCATTTTGCCAATTTGTTGGTAATGATCAAGTTGCATTTTCAGCTACATTATGGAACATGACGGCACTAATTGTCGTATATTTTATCCGTTCTCTAAACATTGTCAGTACATCAGGCTATAAAATATTTAAGTGAAACTATTTGGTTGCCTGCCACAAAACCATTCTAAATTATCTGCTGGCAAACCCTCCTCCCGCACTTGCCTAAAAGAATGAGATATTTAGAATATGGAAACAATAAACGTACAATCAAAGTCTTTTGTGTTGAGCTAGTTCAAAGGCCATGCGCTGTATAGAGTCGAAGGGGATTTGCATAAAGAAAAACACCTGTTGGAGAAGGTGCTGATGGAAGCAGCCTTTTCCTGCATATATGCTACATACTAGTGATGCTAAACTGCTCATGACATGTCCATCCATGATTAAATCATTTGATTAGGCCATGGACATTCTGTTGTAGGTTCTTAGTGCTAATAATGTGGTATAAAAAAATTGGGCTCATTTAGATAGACAAATGAAAATTCATACAGAGTAAATGGACCTTATTGACTGCTGCCACTGCTCAGGTCCGACATATAAATAGAAATATGTAGCCAATGACACCTCCTCTGCTGGTTTCACGCTGTTGATATTTACACGTTGGCCCTGAACAGGGGCGGACTGACCATTTGGAAACTCGGGCACTGCCCGTGGTCAGTAGGGGGCCCCTTGAGATGCCCCTTGTACCTTTTTCATAGGCTTTTTTGAGTTTGGGCAAGGACACAGGGGCCCCATGATCCCCTATTGCCCAGGAGCCCCATAAGTTGTCAGTCCGCCCCTGAATGAGTCATTCATGCAGCAGCGTATGCGCAGAATGCCATTTATGAATGATAGGCCAAGGAGCATGTGCCCTGCCACATGCAAGTTTGCAAAGACATTGCAAATAGGCAATTGGGTCACCTTTTAAAATTGGGAATGGTTGGAGGTGTATACAAGACAGTGTTGGCATCATCTTGCGTCATAACGAGGTATAAAAAAACGCTGCCTGCGAAGATTGGCAAGCGTTGACACTTTGCAGCTGCCTTCATTTATCTCTCATATTCTATGGGGCCAAGTCGCACTGTAAAGTAGTGCAGGAACCTTTTTCCAAAATCAAATAATTCTGAGTCAAAATGATTAGAACTGGCACTGTTGAAAACTATGTAATTTCCCTTGTCATGCAATTCTGTGTGACTCAAGTCGCATCAGAAGTTGCAGTGGTGTGAACAGGCCTAGTAGTGTGCAAACAGCCCTTATGTATCACTGTGATGGTATAAAGTGTACATTTCACCTAATGTTTAGGGTTAGGGGATAGATTTGAAGCTGAGTTTAAATCATAACAGGGTTCTATTGCTGTCTGTGCTCCCATTAGGAAGATTCAATCCCTCTATTTGTTTTGTGTACGATTTATCACTGTAAATGAAATTGAAAGAAAACCCTAAATTTCAGGTTGTCACCAGAACCAGACTAGAGGTGAAAAAATTCAATGGGGACAATAGTTCTGGTGACCTTGGTGACAACCAGGGATTCCCTCACTTTGGATGAATTTTCCTTTCACTTCCTGTTTTGGATATTATTATTATACAGGATTTATATAGCGCCAACAGTTTGCTCAGCACTTTACAATACAATGGAAGGCAATACAGCAACAATACAGTTCAATACAAGAGGGAAAGGAGGGCCATGCTCCTTGGAGCTTACTATCTAAGAGGGAGGGGCTAGTGGTACAAAAGATAATAACTCTGGGGGATGGACTGGTAGGAGGAAGAGAAGATTCCATTATTAGCTGAAGGCAGGATAGGCTTTCCTGAAGAGATAGGTTTTCAGAGATCGCCTAAAAGTGAGCAGAGTAGGTGATAGTCTGATAAATTTGGGTAGAGAGTTCCAGAGGATGGGGTCAGTGGGAGGAAGAGTGCCCCGTCGTTGGGGTCAGTGGGAGGAAGAGTGCCCCGTCGTTGGGGTCAGTGGGAGGCAGAGTGCCCCGTCGTTGGGGTCAGTGGGAGGCAGAGTGCCCCGTCGTTGGGGTCAGTGGGAGGCAGAGTGCCCCGTCGTTGGGGTCAGTGGGAGGCAGAGTGCCCCGTCGTTGGGGTCAGTGGGAGGCAGAGTGCCCCGTCGTTGGGGTCAGTGGGAGGCAGAGTGCCCCGTCGTTGGGGTCAGTGGGAGGCAGAGTGCCCCGTCGTTGGGGTCAGTGGGAGGCAGAGTGCCCCGTCGTTGGGGTCAGTGGGAGGCAGAGTGCCCCGTCGTTGGGGTCAGTGGGAGGCAGAGTGCCCCGTCGTTGGGGTCAGTGGGAGGCAGAGTGCCCCGTCGTTGGGGTCAGTGGGAGGCAGAGTGCCCCGTCGTTGGGGTCAGTGGGAGGCAGAGTGCCCCGTCGTTGGGGTCAGTGGGAGGCAGAGTGCCCCGTCGTTGGGGTCAGTGGGAGGCAGAGTGCCCCGTCGTTGGGGTCAGTGGGAGGCAGAGTGCCCCGTCGTTGGGGTCAGTGGGAGGCAGAGTGCCCCGTCGTTGGGGTCAGTGGGAGGCAGAGTGCCCCGTCGTTGGGGTCAGTGGGAGGCAGAGTGCCCCGTCGTTGGGGTCAGTGGGAGGCAGAGTGCCCCGTCGTTGGGGTCAGTGGGAGGCAGAGTGCCCCGTCGTTGGGGTCAGTGGGAGGCAGAGTGCCCCGTCGTTGGGGTCAGTGGGAGGCAGAGTGCCCCGTCGTTGGGGTCAGTGGGAGGCAGAGTGCCCCGTCGTTGGGGTCAGTGGGAGGCAGAGTGCCCCGTCGTTGGGGTCAGTGGGAGGCAGAGTGCCCCGTCGTTGGGGTCAGTGGGAGGCAGAGTGCCCCGTCGTTGGGGTCAGTGGGAGGCAGAGTGCCCCGTCGTTGGGGTCAGTGGGAGGCAGAGTGCCCCGTCGTTGGGGTCAGTGGGAGGCAGAGTGCCCCGTCGTTGGGGTCAGTGGGAGGCAGAGTGCCCCGTCGTTGGGGTCAGTGGGAGGCAGAGTGCCCCGTCGTTGGGGTCAGTGGGAGGCAGAGTGCCCCGTCGTTGGGGTCAGTGGGAGGCAGAGTGCCCCGTCATTGGGGTCAGTGGAAAGGATAGTGCTTCGTATCAGTGGAAGGAAAAGTGCCCCAAGGGCCGGATAAAAGCAAGCAAAGGGGCACATCCGGCCCACGGGCCAGTTTGGAGACCCCTGCTTTAGACTATATTTTTTCTTAGCACATTTCTTTGCGGTGTTACATAGCTGCAGGCCTACTTATGGCTACTGGTGGAAATTGTTTCTTGTATCCCATTAAGTGAAAGCATTAGGGAAAACTAATAAGCTGCAGCAACCCACACCAAACAATACAATTTCAGCTTCTGGGGGCTAGGTTGGCATAAGGTATTTGGTGGTTGGTTGTAATGGGCTTACAGTGCATTTTCTATCCATGTCTTAGGACTTGTTCACACGCACCGCATGCTAAAATGCTTTTTTAGCACATGGGCTGCTCTAGTTCGGTATGGGAGTTTCAGCATACCGCACTGTTTCCTTCATTTTAAAAAAAAATTATATAAATTGTCACATTGCTCCTTGTTGCGGTGGGGTAACATGAAATGCCATTCAGTGCGCTGTGGTGAAATGCTACATGTCTGCATTTTACCGCAGCTCATCCTACTTCCTGGCTGCACAATCATCGTAGTGTGATTTGGGAACGTAGAACACTATTGCTTTCTATGTGCCCTGGTGTTGATCTGGTGTGGAAAAACACAGGTTTTTTTTTTTTTTTTTTTCATGTTTCTTTGTGCGTTCACATTATGGCAAAACTCCATCTCCTCTGTACCAATGGCTGGCGTGGTTGTTGTGAGGGAACTCTCTCCCCTGGCCACAGCGGCTAGAGCTATGGATGCCAGCAGGTGACGTCATAGGTTTGGGTAATTTTGACCCACTGTCGGCCTTCCACACTACACAGATGAGCCAGAGACTTGTGGTCACATAAACACATAGCAAATTGAAAATAAAAGGTATTTACATGGCAATATACGTTAAAACGTATGTGGTGCAATAAACAGGCAACATTTGGAAGGTGGAGTATTGTATAGTTTTTAGCTTCTGCTTTAACCTTACTGCCTGTACCCACATCGTTAGTCCACAACCATGGAATGGTTATCCATTCTGCGGCATCCGGAGATCACCACAAGTAACTATTTTCACATTTTCTGCCACAGGTGGATAGAACCTGAGGCTTGGTGCAAAATAGCAGTGGTTTCTGCATTTCATGGGTGCCCGGCCTTAGGTGTTTTTGTATTTTTGGCCCAGAACAATGCACATTCAGGAGCGGACTGACCATTCGAGCACTCGGGCGCTGCCCGTGGGCCCGGGGTCAGTAGGGGGCCCCATGAAATGCCCCTGGTACCTTTTTTTTTTTTTCTAGGCTTTTTTGAGTGTGGGCAAGGATATAGGGGCCCCATGATCCCCTATTGCCCGGGGGCCCCCATGAGTTGTCAGTCCACCCCCTGTGCACATTTGAACATCATGGACTACAAGATTGTTGCTCTGATTTCTACCTCCAAAACAATAAAGTCTGTTCTATATATAAATGTGGTTTATGTATCAAGCAGTTCCTAGATTCTGAAATGTTACCTGTTTATGCTGTGGTTGCAGTTAGGTTTCACATAGTTGACTTAGTTGTCTACCAGGTTATATCCTCTAATGCAGTAAATTATGGATGCTTCTATCATCAAATGCATCAATCCTTCGCTATTTAAATATTCTAACTTCTTGTTGTACTTTTGCCAGCGTTCGGAATTCGACCCATGTATGGCCTGCTTTAATCCTCTTTCACACTGCAATTAGGAACATACATTGGATTCCAGCAGCATAAATCAGTAGATACATGGAATAACAGGTATATGTGGATAGCGGTGGCCTCTCAGTCTGTGCTAAGTATTGACAGGCTCCGGGGAGCTGTTGCCGTGTGCATGCAATGGTTACAAGATAGATGCTTGAGCTTGGACGCATCTTTCTGCCTCCAGCAGCTATCACCCATCCCTACGCATAGGTAACCACTGCATGTGCGTTTTACCCGTAGTCACGGCCTTCATTAATTCAATCAGAGCAACCATGACTAACCATAAACACCTGTGATCGGGCTGTAAAAATTCACTGATTCTTGCCACTGGAAGTCGCAAACTGGCCTGTAACTGGGTCTGGTTCTGACTTGTGCAGTCATGCTTTACATATAATTTAAATATAGGGAAACAATATTTTCTTGGATTCAGACTAACTATCTTTCAGTATGAAATGTTGACATTGTTCTATATTTATCTTTGGCAGGGAATGATGAGTTTTCTGGAGGAAACGTAAAAGCCCAGCCACACAACTTCTATCACAACAGACATGTACAAGAGAAGAGGTCTGTGCCTATTCGCAGGAAGCGAAGCATTGGTAAGTAAGGGTGGTTAAACACCGGATTGGAATTTGTATTCTTTCCCTCTTCTTTTTTAATCAAGAAATTTAAATGTTATCAGCTTTGATATACTCTGCCACAATTGCAAAAAAAGATGTCCCTATTCACACAGACCCTCCATTTTCCTCCCTCTATGGAGCAGCGGATGTATATGGAATTGTCCTACCTCCTACCTCTAATCTCATCTGCCTAAAACAAATGGAAGGGGATCCATTCCCTTCCATCTGGGCGGCTTGGATCAGCGGGCTGTGTCCGTGTCCGCTGTGCAGAAGTGGGGCAGACAAGGACCTGTCATCTGCACACTCTGCTCTGCTCAGCAGGGAATGGGCGGACAGATCCCCGGCTGAGCAGGCGCAGTCCACCCCGTGTGAAAGGGGCCTTACTCCTAAATTTGGATAAGGTGCATATGGGAATATAGTATAGCAGCTATACCTGTAGCAGACCACAGAATTGCTAGAGGTCCACAACAGGGTATTAGATCTGTCTGGCTAAATTGTAAGTTATTCAAGCAGAATTTCGGTAAATAATTGGTTAGAACATAACTGTCTATGTAGTCCAATTCAACTTCTATGAATGTAATCAAATTAACTGATACGCTGTCGTATATGTTTCAGATTACTGTATTATAGTTACATGTTGTCTATTGGTTACTGTTTTATGTTTGCCAAGATCTTGGCATGAAAGAGTAGCCTTTCTGTGCCATGAACTTGTGCCAGGGTCAGGGTAAGGATAGTACTGGAACCAGGTTAAGTGTTATGGATAAAAGCAACCATTTCCTATTTCTAATGTTTACAGAAACCATTGCCATAATATCTGTTTGGTTGAAAAAAAAAATGTGGTAGATAACTAGTATGCAAAAAAAAATCAACTCTGTACTGCCCCCAGATGCCCTGTAATTCCTGCATTGGGCATCACCATCTTGCCTCTTGCACAGTATAGAGAAAATAAAGCCAGGCTGGTCAACACAACTAAGCCATTCCAGTAATAGTCCCTTGTTAATGGCCAGGGGGGGGGGTGTTATACATGAGACAAAAGGTGCAGCTTCTGACTTTTTTTCTAAAAAAAAACGAAACAAAAAAACATAAAAGTCGTATATTTGTAACAGCGCTGTTTAGCTTACATTAACAAGTTTTGGGGAACTGAGTATGTATGGAGCGACCAATGGAGCAGACTATGGCAGTACTACTATATTTACATGTTTGGGGAATTAAAAAAGTTTGCTTTTAAATTTGAGCAAGGGTTACGTTAAGTATTAGTGCTTGGGCAAGAGGTGGTTGAAAAGATAATGCTTTATAAAATACTGTGTTATAAATTTTAAGATAGGATTCAATATATTAACTCTTTTTTAAATTTTTGTATTTATTTTTAAATTTCACATTTTATTTATTTTCATCTGTGTCCAAAAGTAAAAAGCACCCTTAAAAAGACAATAGTTCAGTAGTTCTTCAGGAGTTGCAGGCATACTTTTTTGCTTTTATTTAAACCATGTGAATAAAAGGTGTCCTTTCCTAAGTACCACTGGCAGTGGGGTTGATTTACTAAAGTCAAATCAGCTGTTCAACTAGCAAGGGAATTTTCCCTTAGCTTAGTAAATTAGGTGAAGCTCAGCTCATTGTACAATCACATGCAAACCAAAGTGAATTTTGACCACACTCCCTAAGGCTACATTCACACTAGCGTTGTGTGCAGGCGGCAGAGAGGCGTTTGGGAAGCGTTTTTACCGCTTCCCAAACGCCTCTGACAATTCTGCACATTGCAGCACATGGTGCTGTTCTAACGGGAGCGTTAGCGTCGCGTTGCGGAAAAACAGACGCCTCTGGTCGAGTCAGGAGGTATTGAAGCCTCCTATTCTAGGAGGCCGGCCGGCGTTTGCAGTGTGGTTGCGGGGCGTTTTGCGAAGCGGTACACCATTCAAACTTCATTATAGGCGTTTGTGGGGCGTTTTTAACGCTCGGCAACCCCCGCTAAACCGCGTATGCTGCGTTTGCGGAGTGTTTGCCGAGGGTCAACGCTTGCCAAACACTAACAGTTACTTGACCCTAACACTTCAGAGATCAATATCACAAAAATAAAAGTCTATACAGTTAATATTTGTGAGGATTTAGGATTAAACTTTTTTTTTCCCCCAGTGAAAGAGACAGGAGCTTGAACAAACTCAAAGTTGACTTACTAAACAAGTAGAACATGTAGAGGGAATTTTCACTTATGTTAGGGCTTGTTCACACTTGAGTGTTTTACCAACGCTTGCCAAACGCTATGGGGGAAAAAAAAAGTTTAATCCTAAATCCTCACAAATATTAACTGTATAGTCTTTTATTTTTGTGATCTTGATCTCTGAAGTGTTAGGGTCAAGTAACTGTTAGGGATAGGTCATAGATCTTTATTTTTAGCTTGTTATTGGCTCAGGGTGCAGTGGGTTTTCTGTGTGTGGCTTTCAGTACTGCAGACAAGTTAAAAATAAACTGTGTCCCTAAAAACGTACATACTGTCTTTTCATAATGTCAAGATCAGAGTAATAGAAATACTTTAAGATCCAAATTTAAAGAGCGAATAGAGCCCTGTTGCTACATTAAGACATATGAATCTTAGCGCAGGCTGTTGTAAAAAGGAAAATAAAATCTGAATTTCAACTTTTATGCCAGCGAAGGACAGTAAAGTCAAAAGGATACACCTGCTTCAAAATGTTGCCATTTCATTACTCCCCATTGCCCTACATACATTTAAACATAAATTGGTATGTAAATACTTTCTTTTTGCAAGGAATGGGATACTCCAAAAAGCTTGAACGCAAATCTGAGCTGAGGACACTTTTTGCTATAGCAGTAGCACAGCAACTAGGTTCCTAGTTGAAGACCTTGAACAATGAAGTTTAACACAATCGTAATAGACTGGAGCAGTCTATCTCTTGCAGGTGACCACCACAACTCAGTTATTTGCTCTAAGCAGTCCTGGCACCTGCAGCTGATGACCACAGGAAAGTATGGGCAATCTGGGCTGGCTGGAATAGTCACACATTGACAGCTGGGGACCGTGGATATTGGCAGCACAATGTTTAGGCTCTACTCACAGACCCAGGAGAGAGATCCTATTTGTCCATAGCATGAAGTAGTCCAGAAGTCAGTCCTGTAGGTCTCCAGGGGTAAGTGGTCCCCTGGAGCATCAGCAATCCATCCTTGGCAGAGGCGATGACCAAACGCCAAAGACCTTATCTGTCCAGGCTCCAGCCTATTTATTCCTTCTCTCCACATCTACTGGGCACACCTCCCCAGGGATTGGGCAGAGGGTAGTACATATTCAGGCTGGAGATTTGAATTTTCCCACCCCATCTCTTAAAGTTTTTCAACAAAGCCAAGGGGAAGTAATCAATCCCAAAGTCCATGAAGCCACAGCAGAACAATCCAGCTCCGTTGGCTACAGAGTTATTCAAAAACCAAATTTCCCTAGCAACCTAAATCGGAGGATGTTACATCAGCATACTTAGAGCTAGCTTGGTAATCTACTTTAAAGGGTTAATTCACCTTCACAATAAAACTAGTCCATCATATTTGATCAAGCAGATGATAAATCTGTTGGCAACATTTTTTTTCAGCATTCAAAACTCCTACCCATTGGCAACCTGTGCCTCTTGTAATGCCCTGTTATAAAAGTTGCATCCAATGTACTTGCACTGTCCTAAAATTAAACTAGAATGGATGGGACTTTGAGGGGCATGAAGCAAATGTTGTTACATGTCCAGCCCGTCCAATTGGGTTGTTAGGTCATCACATGAATTGTGGGACATGTAGTACAATCACTACACTGCCCACTGACTACAATGTTCCACAATTCATTGTGTGTACAAATGCGTGAAACCTGTACAAACCTGGAAATGCAGTTTTGTGGAGCATCTTTTGAAAAGATGCTTGAAAAGTAGTATAACGGAACTAGGGGGAAACACGTTTTTAAGATAAATGAGTTTGCGCATTATGATTGACATCTATTGTAGATGTAATTGCTGCAGAGATTCATTCTAAACTGATAAAGGTGAGCTAACCTGTAAACCTGAGCGATTTCATACACTGTTGTCAAGATAAACGTGTATACATATTTGCAACACAATACAAATAATGCTTTTCCTGATCCGAAAGATTCAGTTTATCTCTGCAGGCTATAAATCATTTTTGTGTTAACTACACCCCATTGTTCAGCTGTAGATCCCTTCTCACAGAGGACATAGATTGTACTTTCACACTCATTCAGAATATATTTAGTAAGACGTTGGTGACAAATTGTATGACTGGGATAGCTGGCAGGTGTTCTGATGACTCACTATCTCTACTGGTTCATGAAGTGTGTGCGGGGGTTAAAGCACTAAGTAAATTTGGTCTGTTGTTTTTATTTATATTCTACCTTGTGGAATTCATTTGTAAAGGTGTCTGGACGAAAAAAACAGCTTCGGCCCTAAGTTTCCAGTTGTCGTATTTTCATCAATGAAGCCCATTGGTTTTCACGCAGTGTTGCGTTGCATACTCATGGATTCAGTAACCTAAAACTGTACATAGGGTATAGTGGCAAAATTTATTTCAATAGAATGACACCTAACCATTGGCAGATGCACTAAAATGGACTTTCCGTATGCTATGAAGTTGCCCCCTTGCACCGTCACCCAACCAGTGGTATTTTCCATCATCACTTCTTTTTCACTTTTTATAAAGAGTTTTGGCATCATTTTAAGGAGAGATGATAGAGGACACTGCATTTGTTCTGCTTCGAAAGTGTCACCAGAAACAGATTCGCCCCTCTAACATGGCCCAAAGTGGATGCTGAAATCCTCCATTAGTTTCATTAATATCCACAAACATCTGTTCCCTCACCTGGTAGAGCATCATAGTGCTGGTCTATATTAGATATTTTTAGATTATGGAATAAATTAAGTGCATTGTGTGAAAATGGCTGAAAAAAACTATCTCCTCTGCAAAGTTGCCATCATTCCTAGATCATTAGTGTTTGGCAAGAATACTTTTAATGTGAGATATTTACAAATTTGTGGAACAGTCGAAAAAGAGAGTTGTGATCTGGCCAAGATTTACTTACAGCACTTTGGCTTGAAGTTCTAGCATTTTGGGTTTTATTTTGTTCACTTCAAAAGGTATCATTGACTTCATGTAATACGGTACTGACCATAGATATTCCTGTATTTCTTTCTAGCAACCCATCAGACCCCTTTCTTATTGGTAGGCAAAATAATATTTGGAAGAATGAGAGCGCCACTGGGTTGTATCAAGACAGCTGTCAGACTGGCCACTTGTGGTCTTGCTAATCCTCATTTTATATTTCCTGCTGTTCAGTATGCCCACAAATTTGCCAGCACACAAACCCTGATGGAGGAGATTTTTGACCTCCTGAATCATGTTGGCTATATCCCCTGACCTTCATACTGGATTTGATACAAACCATCTCATTCTTTTACATACTATTTTGACTACTCCAGGGACCCTTCGGGATATTCCTGCTGACAGAGTACTGCCTGTAAAGACTGTACACCAAGCCTATTTTTCATTGATCAGTGGGTCTAGCTCATCACCATTACACCTCTTATTTGTAGGACAGGATAAATTGGTCTTCTGGCTACACAGAGCCCCAAAGATTCTTAGACGTTGTGGCTCATAACCTTTTATCCATTTTTTATAACCCAGCCCATGGTTCTAAATGATTGCTTTCTAAATGTATATTGCAGTTTGCGAAGGGATTATTTATTTGTGGTCTTTTCATTTCATAGAGGAAGCTGTCCCTGCGATCTGCAAAACAAGGACTGTTATATACGAGATACCTCGTAGCCAAATAGACCCAACATCTGCAAACTTTCTGATATGGCCGCCCTGTGTGGAGGTGAAACGTTGCACAGGCTGCTGCAATACCAGCAGTGTTAAATGCCAGCCATCAAGGATACACCACCGGAGTGTCAAGGTAAAGCAAAGGCCATGGACGTGTCCAAGGCCTGTTTATACTATTTGCACCATGAATGTTGATTATGATAAAAGACTGGCATACTGACAAGTGTATGACCCTTGCTGAGAATTTTGTCATATGTGCAGGTCGCATGAATAATACTTGGCCTTTTTGTGGCATCTTCTATGTTTTTGATATTGCACATTTAATGTTTTGGTTGAAGCTAAGGTAATACCTCTATTTATTTAAGAAAGTATTAATGTAGTGGGAAGAGCAATGGGTTCCAAATGTCCAAAGCAATGACACCCTTGGCCCATTATAAAGCGAACCATGCATTTTGAAATTTCTGTCTGTGAGTGAAACTCAAATTTACATGCCAGAGTTGCGTGTGCCATTGAATTAACTGCGCAGGGTATGTCTTTCTTTTGTAAATAATTTTTTGGGTGGACATCTTGGTTTTTTGTTGCCTAAACCTTAGTCATGTGTAGATATATGTATAATCATGAACGACAAAGTCAAGGCACGTCATAAAAGAACAGCTTAGTCAACACCACGCTGAGTGGCTCTGAGGAAGGGGCAAGTCCTTGAAACGCGTCGGCCTATTGGATGTCTACACTCCCTATTCTGGACTGTTACGCGGTATTGACTAAGCGATTCTTTTATGACGTGCCTTGACTTTATTGTCGTTTGTGAGTACAACACCTACTTTATTTCTTATTAAACATTTTTTATGGTAATGCACTAGGCCTGTGCGCCCTTTGTTTGTTCTTTCCTCATTCAGTATATTTGGATTTCCTTGGTTTACTGAGGGCAGCAAGGTGTGCATGTTCCAGGACATTCTTAATGTGGTTGTAGCCTGCATCGAGCCCATCCACAAAAGCAGGAGCATTTGTGTTTGCTGGTTCTATATATATATATATATATATAATTAGTTCCCTGTCGCTGGGATGATCCTACCTTGAGGCCTTGGACAGGGAGGAATGCTAATGTCTATAGTTTTGTTTGTTTTTTTTTTTTCATTCTTGCAATATTTTGTAGGAGAATCTCTCTACGTGGATGTTCCCTTTAGTATATTGTATATGTCCCTTGCCAGGTGATTTTACCTACATTTTGATTTGGCATACTCTTTGCCTGTCGGCAACATTAAGATCTCCTCCTGTTAGTTTGATACTGAGCTTGACTACCTGATTTTCACCCTTATATTGATTTATGTGTATTACCTGTCATCATATGAAAAGTAACTGGGCTGTTGCATTTTCAGATGTTTTGCTTCAGTCTCTAAATCTTTATATTGACCATGAAGCCACCTTTTAGGATAATCTACTGTTTTACTTACTTCCTGTCCAGCTTAAAGAAGAGCACACATACAGGAAGCAGAGTGTGGGAGGTAATAGGCAGGGGCTGACTTCCTGTCCTGTGTGTAGACAGGAAGTGAGGCATGCATACAGTGGACAGCAAGTGAGGCATGCATGCAGTGGACAGCAAGTGAGGCATGCATGCAGTGGACAGCAAGTGAGGCATGCATGCAGTGGACAGCAAGTGAGGCATGCATGCAGTGGACAGCAAGTGAGGCATGCATGCAGTGGACAGGAAGTGAGGCATGCATGCAGTGGACAGGAAGTGAGGCATGCATGCAGTGGACAGGAAGTGAGGCATGCATGCAGTGGACAGGAAGTGAGGCATGCATGCAGTGGACAGGAAGTGAGGCATGCATGCAGTGGACAGGAAGTGAGGCATTCATGCAGTGGACAGGAAGTGAGGCATGCACATACTGTACAAAGCAGAAGAAGAAAGCGGGGGGGGGGGGTGAGGCTGTATTGGGAATATGGGATTTCATGATATTGTCCATGTTGTGTTTTAACTTTTCTTTGCTCCGCGACAACAAAAATGGCTATGCAAATAGTGCAAAGTGCAGTACCTCTTAAACTCTCAGGTTTTATTTTTTTCACTGTACTATTAAGGCCATGAGAAGTGCAAAGGACTGGTACAACTTATAATGAGAATGCAGATGAGAGTGCAAAATGTATGGATGCAAATTGCACTGCAAAGAAGAGCATGCAATTTGAACAGTAATGCGATTTCTTTCCAAATCACATGTGGTTTCTTCACTGCTCCTGTGTGAACCCGGGCTTGTCACAGCTTCCCTGTCTCCATAGCCTATGCCTCCCTGCACCAAACCCATGCTGTCACAGAAGGAAAAGCTGGGTATTTTAAATCCCCACAGCTTTCTCTCCCCTCAGTACAGGGATGACAGTACGAGCTAAATAGCTCTTAAATGGTCAGCACTGTGATAATGCTGACCAGTCAGAAGACATCTAGCCCATATTGTCATCCCTGCAAGGAGAAGAGGGAAAGCCACTTCACAGGTCTGGGGATTGGAAATCCCCAGGGCTTTCTTTCCTCTCTCTGCAGGGATGACAGTATAGGTTAGACGGCTTCTGATTGGTCAGCACCATGACGGTGCTAACCAATCAAAAGCCGTTTAGCCCGTACTGTCATCTCTACACTGAGAGGAGAGCAAGCCTCAGAGATTTCAAATCCCCAGCTTTTCCTTCGGTCACAGCATGGGACTGGTGCAGCGAGGTTTCCCACACCGCTCTTGTGTGAACCCAGGCTATAAAAAGCCTGGGTTCACACAGGAGCAGTGGGAAAACCACATGGCACCGCATTCCTGTTCAAGTTGCATGCTATTCTTTGCGGTGCAATTTACATCCATGCATTTTGTACTGATGCAAGTTGCGCTGTAAAGTATTGGTTTCAGGTATCGGGAGCATTTTCACGAGTATTTGAACTCGTGAAAATACTCAGTATTGGTGCTGATATCGATGCCTCCCTAGTTCACAGTAAGTTTTATAATGTATGGTCAGCTTAATCATGTTGATATCTGTAGTATCCCAACAACTGATGTGCCAGTCAGCTAAGACTTAAGCAGTTACATGCAGAGAGTGGTAGAAGAAGAGTTTGGATTTGGATTGCAATCCAGTGTGTTTACCAATGCTGGTACCAGGGCCAGATTAACCTCTACACACAGTAAACTGGCTGCAGGTAGTAGAGGATACCAAGCAACTTTACCTGTTTGGTTTTGATCACACATTTGTTTCCCATCAGCAGAAAAAGAGCTATTTTTTTATACATGGCCACAGCATTCTAAACCAGGCTATGTCCAATAAAACAAGAAATGTTCTGTGTAAGAGGGCATCTTAGGAGTTGGGTGTTAAATTGGGCCTCAGTCATAGAAGGCACTTATTTCCCCCCCCCCCCCTTCTTTTTTTTTTTATTTCTAGATTTACTATGTTTTTAATGGAAGAACATGTTTCTTGGCTCCATTAAAATGTGTCTCCTGGATCTTAAACATTAGAAACAATGAATTGTTCAATAGTTTTAGTGCTTGTTGGTCTCTAGTAAATGCCAGTCAACTTTCCTTTTGCATAGTGATTTTTGCTAACACAAACCACTAGAAGATGGTTGTATGGGCTACTGATATGCCTCCAAAATATGTCTTGTAAGAGTTCCCACAGTACTTAAAATATTTGCTATGGTATTTATGTACTGCATTGTTTTATGTAGTCAGTTGGATTTGGCTGGAAGGGACAGAAAAGAAAGTGGAAAAAAATGTCTTGACATCAAAAAACAGCTTTTCTTCTCAATTATCTTCAATTCTGATAAGCCCCTGGAACTTTTTTGTAAACACACACTCACTTTAAACTGTCATATTTTTAAACCTGTAAAAAAAAAAACCTGCAAAAGAAGACAGTTGATGACCACCTGTCCCTCTGCACACTCCTTTGATCTTTGTTCTTTTCAAGAGCTGTGCCCTTCTGCAGAACCTTCCCATCCAACATTTCCAGAGGTGTTAGATGCCTGTACGCTGTTCTATCTGCCAGCCCTTATGCCCTTATGCCAGTGGACAAGTCATTCAATATACCTAAAAGTGTCTGATGTGAAATGTCTTCTGAAGGCCACAGCACTGCAGGGAGCGTAGATCCTCGAGACAGAGTATGAACCTTTTTTTTTAAATTAGTAACATTAGTCACTTTAAATAGAAAGTATTCTTCCCCCCCCACACTGCATATATGAATGATAAATAAAAAATGTTAACCCCCCCCCCCCCCCATTCTCCTTCCCAGCTGCATCATCTTCCTGTGAA